>NC_081555.1:44672569-44780069 GCF_963082655.1 Stomoxys calcitrans | reverse complement strand
CCGATTTAAGCCATGCTTGGCATAGTTGTTGGGTATCATAACAAAACACGTCGTGCAAAATTCCATTCCATTCGGATAAGAATTGCGCCCTCTAGAGGCTCAAGAAGTCAAGACCCAAGATCAATTTATATGGCAGCTATATCAGGTTATGGACCGATTTAAACCATACTTGGCACAGTTGTTGGATATAATAACAAAACACGTCGTGCAAAATTTCATTTCAATCGGATAAGAATTGCGCACTCTAGAGGTTCAAGAAGTCAAGACCCAAGATCGGATTATATGGCAGCTATATCCGGTTATGGACCGATTTTAACCATACTTGGCACAGTTGTTGGATATCATAACAAAACACGTCGTGCGAAATTTCATCCCATTCGGATAAGAACTGCGCCCTCTAGAGGCTCAAGAAGTCAAGACCCAAGATCAATTTATTTGGCAGCTATATCAGGTTATGGACCGATTTGAACCATACTTATCACAGTTGTTGGATATCATAACAAAACACGTCGTGCAAAATTTCATTTCAATCGGATAAGAATTGCGCACTCTAGAGGCTCAAGAAGTCAAGACCCAAGATCGGTTTATATGGCAGCTATATCAAAACATGGACCGATATGGCCCATTTACAATACCAACCGACCTACACTAATAAGAAGTATTTGTGCAAAATTTCAAGCGGCTAGCTTTACTCCTTCGGAAGCTAGCGTGCTTTCGACAGACAGACGGACGGACGGACGGACAGACGGACGGACATGGCTAGATCGACATAAAATGTCACGACGATCAAGAATATATGTACTTTATGGGGTCTCAGACGAATATTTCGAGTAGTTACAAACAGAATGACGAAATTAGTATACCTCCCATCTTATGGTGGAGGGTATAAAAAAGGATATAAGAAAAGATTTGCTCTGCTATTAGAGCGATATCAAGATATGGTCCGGTTTAGACCACAATTAAATTATATTTATGTTGGAGACCTGTGTAAAATGTCAGACAATTCGAATAAGAATTGCGCCCTTTGTGGGCTCAAGAAGTAAAATAGAGAGATCGATTTATATGGGAGCTGTATCGAACTATTGACTGATTCAGACCATAAAAATGGTCATGAGAGAATCAGTCGTATAAAATTTCAGGCAAATCGGATAATAATTGCGACCTCTAGAGGCCCAAGAAGTCAAGATCCCAGATCGGTTGAAATGGCAGCTATATCAGGTTATGAACCGACTTGTACTTTATTTGACATATTTGTTGAAAGTAACAATAAAAACGTCTTGCGAAATTTCAGCCAAATCGGATAGAAATTGAGCCCTCTAGAAGTCAAGTCCCCAGATCTGTTTATATGACAGCTATATCAGGTTATGAACCGATTTGAACCATATTTGGCACAGTTGTTGGATATCAAAACGAAATTGGTCGTGCAAAATTTCATTCCAATCGGATAAGAATTGCGCACTCTAGAGGCTCAAGAAGTCAAGACCCCAGATCGGTTTATATGGCAGCTAGATCAAGTTATGAACCGATTTGAACCATACTTATCACAGTTGTTGGATGTCATAACAAAACACTTCGTGCAAAATTTTATCCCAATCGGATAAGAATTGCGCACTCTAGAGGCTCAAGATGTCAAGACCCAAGATCGGTTTATATGGCAGCTATATCAAAACATGGACCGATATGGCCCATTTACAATACGAACCGACCTACACTAATAAGAAGTATTTGTGCAAAATTTCAAGCGTCTAGCTTTACTCCTTCGGAAGTTAGCGTGCTTTCGACAGACAGACGGACGGACGGACGGACGGACAGACGGACGGACATGGCTAGATCGACATAAAATTTCACGACGATCAAGAATATATATACTTTATGGGTTCTCAAACGAATATTTCGAGTAGTTACAAACAGAATGACGAAATTAGTATACCCCCCATCTTATGGTGGAGGGTATAAAAAAAAATTAAAACTCGTATATCCCAGAAACCAGTTGAGATATTGTACACCTCAAGTAAACTTTTTTGTATGGATTTTCGAGCACTATCTTGGAAAAGTTGAAAATCGGACCTCAAATGAAGATTTGGCAGCCCGAGCAATATTTCGTAATGCCGATGTGACCAACTTTGGGTGTTAGTTGGTTTTCTCCCACTGTGTGTCGCCCTATGGCATGGCGTTAAACTCACTGCTGTTTTTCATTTACACAGGCTTTCGCCTTATTGAAAATTCTTCTACAACCCTTGTTTAGAGCAACCAGCTCCGTTCATCACTGGGGTTGCTCTTTGCCCCTTTTGTTTGGTTTAAGGTTATGTAGATTTAAGCGAGTCTTTCCGGGACCTGCTTGACAATAAAGACAACAGTGGCAATTGTGTAGAAAAGTTGCCTATAACATTTCGGGCCTAACAGTGATACTCCAACCAAATGTGAGCCGAAACGTTCAAGTCATATATCCTTTGGCCTTATTTTCTTCGATGCCAACGTAACATCCAGCACCTTCTGCCTTTTTCTGTTAATAAAAGTCGATTATTATACCCATCTCCTCAGGATGGGGGTACACTAATGAAGTCAGTCCATATATTGATCTCACGATAGAGGTCTCAACTTACGTCCGATTTGATTGAAAGTTGGTCCAAGGACTTCTGTTTTCACTTTCAACATTCGTGCCGAGTATGACTCGAATCGGACTATAAGCTGGTATTGTCCCAAATATAAACCAATTCCCGGACTTGACTTCTTGAGCCCATGGAGGCCTAAAATATCATCCGATTTGGTTGAAATTTGGCACAAAGACTTCAAATACAAACTCAGCTTACAAAGGCAAATATTTGACGTAATGCATGGTGGTGGGTACCAAAGATTCGGCCTGGCTGAACTAATCAAGTTTCTGCTTGTTATGCCCACCACCGAAGGATGGGGGTATATTCATTTTGTCATTCCGCTTGCAACACATCGAAATATCCATTTCCGACCCTATAAAGTATATATATTCTTGATCAGCGTAAAAATCTAAGACGATCTAGACATGTCCGTCCGTCTGTCCGTCTTTTCGCATGTCTGTTGAAATCACTCTACAGTCTTTAAAAATAGAGACATTGAGCTGAAACTTTGCACAGATTCTTTTTTTGTCCATAAGCAGGTTAAGTTCGAAGATGGGCTTTATCGGACTATATCTTGATATAGCCCCCATATAGACCGATCCGCCGATTTAGGGTCTTAGGCCCAAAAAAGCCACATTTATTATCCGATTTTACAGAAATTTGGAACAATGACTTGTGTTAGGCCCCTCAACATCCTTCGTCAATTTGGCCCAGATCGGTTCAGATTTGGATATAGCTGCCATGTAGCCCGACTCTTTGATTTAGGGTCTTAGGCCAATAAAAGCCATATTTATTATCCGATTTTGCTGAAATTTGGGACTGTGAGTTGTGTTAGACCCCACGACATCCTTCGTCAATTTGGCCCAGATCGGTTCAGATTTGGATATAGCTGCCACACAGACCGATCCTCCGATTTAGGGTCTTAGGCCCATAAAAGCCACATTTATTATCCGATTACGCTGAACAGTGAACAGTGAGTTGTGTTGGGCCCTTCGACATCCTTGGTTAATTTGGCCGAGATCGGTTCATAAAGCCACATTTATTATCCGATTTTGCCAAAATTTGGGACATTAAGTTCTGTTAGGCCCTTCGACATCCTTCGTCAATTTGGCCCGGATCGGTCCAGATTTGGCTATAGCTGCCATATAGACCGATCCTCCGATTTAGGGTTTAGGCCCATAAAAGCCACATTTATCAGCCGATTTTGCTGAAATTTGGGACAATGACTTGTGTTAGGCCCTACGACATCCTTCGTCAATTTGGCTCATATCGAGCCAGATTTGGATATAGCTGCCATATTGACCGATCCTCCGATTTAGGGTCTTAGGCCCATAAAAGCCACATTTATTATCCGATTTTTATGAAATTTGGGACAACGACTTGTGTTCGACCCTACGACATCCCTCGTCAATTTGGCTCATATCGAGCCAGATTTGGATATAGCTGGCATATTGACCGATCCTCCGATTTAGGGTCTTATGCCCATAAGAGCCACATTTATTTTCCGATTTTGATTAAATTTGGGACAATGTTTTGTGTTAGGCCCTACGACATCCTTCGTCAATTTGGCTCATAGCGAGCCAGATTTGGATATAGTTGCCATATTGACCGATCCTCCGATTTAGGGTCTTAGGCCCATAAAAGCCACATTTGTTATCCGATTTTGCTGAAATTTGGGAAAGGGAGTTGTGTTAGGCCTCTCGACATCCTTCGTCAATTTGGTTCAGATCGGTATAGATTTGGATATAGCTGCCATATAGACCGATCCTTCGATTTGGGTTATTAGGCCAATAAAACCCGCAACTATTATCCGATTTTGCTGAAATTTGGGACAATGACTTGTGTTAGGCCCTACGACATTCTTCGTCAATTTGGCCCGGATCGGCGCAGATTTGGATATAGCTGCCATGTTGACCGATCCTCCGATGTAGGGTCTTAGGCCACAAAGACCACATTTATTATCCGATTTTACTGAAATTTGGGACAGGGAGTTGTGTTAGGCCCTTCAACATCCTCCGTCAATTTGGCTCAGATCGAGCCAGTTTTGGATATAGCTGCCATATAGACCGACCCTCCGATTTAGGGTATTAGGCCCATAAAAGCCACATTTATTATCCGATTTTGCTGAAATTTGGGACAGCGAGTTGTGTTGGGCCCTTCGGCATTCCTCTTGAATTTGGCACAGATCGGTTCCGATTTGGATATAGCTGCCATATAGACCGATCCTCCGATTTAGGGTCTTATGCCCATAAGAGCCACATTTATTTTCCGATTTTGATTAAATTTGGGACAATGTTTTGTGTTAGGCCCTACGACATCCTTCGTCAATTTGGCTCATAGCGAGCCAGATTTGGATATAGTTGCCATATTGACCGATCCTCCGATTTAGGGTCTTAGGCCCATAAAAGCCACATTTGTTATCCGATTTTGCTGAAATTTGGGAAAGGGAGTTGTGTTAGGCCTCTCGACATCCTTCGTCAATTTGGTTCAGATCGGTATAGATTTGGATATAGCTGCCATATAGACCGATCCTTCGATTTGGGTTATTAGGCCAATAAAACCCGCAACTATTATCCGATTTTGCTGAAATTTGGGACAATGACTTGTGTTAGGCCCTACGACATTCTTCGTCAATTTGGCCCGGATCGGCGCAGATTTGGATATAGCTGCCATGTTGACCGATCCTCCGATGTAGGGTCTTAGGCCACAAAGACCACATTTATTATCCGATTTTACTGAAATTTGGGACAGGGAGTTGTGTTAGGCCCTTCAACATCCTCCGTCAATTTGGCTCAGATCGAGCCAGTTTTGGATATAGCTGCCATATAGACCGACCCTCCGATTTAGGGTATTAGGCCCATAAAAGCCACATTTATTATCCGATTTTGCTGAAATTTGGGACAGCGAGTTGTGTTGGGCCCTTCGGCATTCCTCTTGAATTTGGCACAGATCGGTTCAGATTTGGATATAGTTGCCATATAGACCGATTTCAGGTTTTGGGCCCAATAAAGGCGCATTTATTGACGGATGTCGCCGAAATTTGGGACAGTGTGTTAAGTTAAGCCCCTTGACATACTTCTGCAATATGGCACAGATCGGTCCAGATTTGGATATAGCTGTCATATAGACCGATCTCTCGGTTTTTGGATTTTGGGGCCATAAAAGGAGCATTTATTGTGCGATGTTGCTGAAATTTGAAACAGTGAGTTGTGTTCGGCCCTTCGAATTCATTCTTCAATTTGGCCCAGATCGGTCCAGATTTGGATATAGCTGCCATATAGAGCAATCTCTCGATTTGAGGTTTTGGGCCCATAAAAGGCGCATTTACTGTCCGATTTCGCCGAAATTTGGGAAAGTGCTTTGTGCTAGGCTCTTAGACATTTTTTTGCAACTTGGCTCAAATCGGTCGTGACTCCGCTAACCAAAATCTGTTTATACTCGTTATTTACTAAATAAAGTTTCCTTGCGGATGGTGTTTTCCACCTATATAAATTATTTATCTAAATATTCGTTTATGGAGACAAAGAAGGATATGGATAGATCGAACTCGTTTGGCCTGTTTACCATCAATGGCCGACAAACTTACAGTGATGTTACCTTTTTAGAATGTTTGGTTCCACACCACCCATACCGAAAAAGCATATACATAACTGTGTTTCAAACGCTTTACGAGTTATACAACATTTTCTTTCAATGACTTTCAGTTTTCCTCATGGTGTGTTCTCGGCAACACATTAAATTATTTCGCAAATCACACTCGTGAATGCTTACAAAAATATCCCAATTAAACTCTTTCTTTGTGTGTGATGTGCCCCAAAACGAACCCTAGCGACTATTGTTGGCACGAAAAGACCACATCACGTACACAAATCTTGGCCCTTATGAGATTGACGTGTCCTTCACACAAAACTGACTTATTTGGACTCATCATGACGATGCTGGACAAAAGCATGAAAGCATTACGACCGCGGCTGCCCATTCGCGAGAAAGCACGCAAAGGGAAAACTCATTCATGTCTTTAATTACTTGAATTCATATCATAATTAAATTTTTTGTTTAAATGAAGCGATGAGTGGGCCTTTGCCATACCAAATTTTTTGATGCCATCAATATGGGAAAAAGTAAAGGTCGTGATTGCAAAGAGTTCAATATGAACATTCAAGTGCGGCGCACTACAATGCGCCTTCATCAAGCAGAACACCGCAGCTGGTTGTGGAATCATCGAATCATCGTCATAGAATACGCATGTATGGATAGATGGATGCGCTGATGGATGAGCGATGGCTGCCTTGGACTCGTTGGAGATGTATGGAAATATTGTTTCATATGGCACTTGCTACAATTCAGCGTTGACGCAAAGTCCCATTGGTTCAATAAATCGTTCCGTTCGCTTTGTAAATTGCTGTCTGTTTGTCTGTCCATCCGCACGTCCGATGCTTTGGCTGACTGTCGTCTGTCAGTCTCTTTGTCAAACCGCCTTCAGCTGGGAATTCGAATATGAGTTTGCAAGTGTGACAATTGTCACATTTGCAATTCAACACTCCTCGCCTTGCATCGCATACAGGGATACACACATTTATGGAGCATTGCATATTACGAATGTGACTCATTTTATTGTTGTAGCTGGGCTGAATGTCATGCATGACTGCATAGATGGATATCAGACAAGTGTGTAATAATTCACAAAACGGATGCCGAACAACAATTCGAGTGTGGCTGTGTGTGTGTGTAAAGCAGTGCAGCTTGTCAGGGAAGGAGTTTTCGTTTAGGCCTCGTAGGATCTTCAGATGAGAATAAAAATCTATTTTCAATGAGTTTTGGTTAGATTCAAATGACAACCATCCTTAATGAGTGGACTCAAACATTAGCAACCAAAACCCAATTAGATTGAGACACTGAATGCAAGGCTTTCGATGGACCATATTGATCTGGTTGATCAATAAGGTCCAAAGTCGAAGTATATTTCAGCTCGTCGACCCGGGAAACCACAGTGACGCAGAGGTCAGCATATGACGCTGAACGGTGGGTTCGAAATCTGGCGAGAGCATACACTTTTGTATATGAGGATGCTTCCACTAGGATAACGAGGAGGTGCAGCAGCTCGCCAGACATTTCCATTGCATCCCTGATCTCCTGAGTGAGTCAGACCACCTCCCCATAACTCTCATCATCGACCAACCACCCCAATCCCAGGACAGCAGGTTGCACGCATCGGATTGACCCGATGGAACCTTTATCGGCAAGGGCTGCCGCCTCAGAGTTCGTGTTCGTCTTTTCTTTGTCATGGAGAGGCACATCCCGGAGTGCCTTCTCCGCAAGCTTCTGGTCCGCGCCGGGACTGAAAAGAACACCGGACCCTGGTTCTCTTCGGTTTGCCAGAACCGCCTCCATCATCGGTCGGCGAGGTGTAACCTTTGCATGAAGTGGGTACATTTCCGATCTTGCTCTGGCCTCACTTCACTACGGGAGTATAGACATACTGGATATGTCGCAAGGTGCTGTGCCAACATAGCCAGCAGTGGGTCACAAGCGCCGTCGTCGTCGCACTATGTGACCCCTCCGACCTCTCCCGTGCGGCAATATACGCATCCGCAGCATCGCAGCCCAATTATTGCCAGGCCAGTGCAGGAAAATGTATAATTTGTGCAACTAAATTACGACTGTCTTCGTGGCAAGATCGATAAGATTGTAGATTTCATGAGTTGGAAAGATATATTGGTCGCAGAGATCCAGGAGACAAAGCTGACCAACACTTGCAGCTTGCACAGTTGTTACGGATACAATGTGCTACATAAGCCTCGTTCAAGGAATGGAGGTGGGGGACTGGCCTTGTGATACACCGTTCCGTGCAATATAAACCCATCTCGCCTGCGCCTGGCGCTTGTGACCGCTACATGGAGTGCATGGGGATAGCAGTCAAATCCGGTACTGCCGAGATAGAGCTATACAACGTGTACATACCGCCGGTTGGTAGCTGTGTCCCTATTAATGGCCAAGCTTACAACTCCGACATAAGTGGGTTACTATCTGGCCACAATCGTTTGGTTATAGGGGACTTTAATGCGCATTCTCCCCTAGGTAACGACCAGCATGGCATACCTCTAGCAGAGCAGATTGAAAGCTCCATGTTTTGCACGGTGAATGAGGATGCCCCCACTAGGATTACGAGTAGGTGCAGCAGCTCGCCAGACGAGTAGGTGCAGCAGCTCGCCAGACATTTCCATTGCATCCCCTGGTCTCCTGAGTGACGTATCCTGGCAAGCCGTTATCTTTTTGGGTTCAGACCACCTCTCCATAATTCTCACCATCGACCGACCACCCGACTTTATAACCTCAGAGCCCCGGACGTTTATCAATCAGAAGAAGACCAATTGGGCTGGCTTCAGAGAGTATACCAATCGCCGCTTCGGTGAACTGCCACCCACCTCGGAGGTGCTAGTGGCCGAGAAGAAATTCCGAGACATCATTAATGCAGCAGCCGCTCGCTTAACACCAGCCGGTCGAATACCCCAATTTCGGCCCAATTTCCAGGCGCAGGCAGTGGTACTAGCAGACGAGCGTGATGGGACTCGTTGTATGGACCCCACTAACACCTGAATTAGCGAGTTGAATCTGGATATAAACAGGGTAGTCAACGAACATAAGCGGAATTTGTGGCAGGAACACTTGGAACCATGTATCTTAGACACCGGTGTAGTCAAACTGTGGTCTACTGTTAAGTCACTCTCGAACCCCGGTAGACGGAATGACAGGATCTCAGTCACTTTTGGCGAAATAACAGTTACTGATCAACTGTCAATTTATAGTGCTTCCCGAGAGTGACAGGGCAAGGAGGAGAGCCATTCGCCGTGTTCGTGGTCTCCGAGACGATGAACAGCCATCACAATTTACCGTGAGCGAAGTTTCGAATGTCATCCGTGGTGCCAAATCATCCATGGCATTGAGCTCCGACGGAATCTCTACATTGATGTTGAAGAATCTGGATTCTCCTGGAGATGAGTATCTTACTACTGTCCTCAATCTGTCTTTGAACACTCTTATAGTTCCCGATGTCCTGGAAATGGGCATAATGATTCCGCTACTGAAGCCTGGAAAGGACCAAGGTTTGGGGCAGTCCTACAGACCGATCTCCCTTCTCTCAGTAGCAAATATGCTTGAGGCATTACTCCTCCCGAGCCTCGTAGGAGAATTTCCATTCGCCGAGAATCAACATGGATTTCGAAGACTGCATAGCACAACAACAGCTGTGCATGCCATCACCGCACACATTTGCCGTGGCTTCAATCAGCCCAGGCCATGTGATAGGACGATCCTAGTGGCACTGGACCTATCGAAGTCATTCGACACGATCAGCCATGCCAAATTATTTGAGGACATCACCAACACGTCCCTCCAGCCGGGCCTGAAACGGCGGGGCGCGAATTATCTGTGTGGTCGCCAGTCATTTGTGGAATTCGGGGCTAAAAAGTCGAAACACCGTGGTGTGAAATAGGGAATTCCTTAAGGTGG
Source organism: Stomoxys calcitrans (assembly GCF_963082655.1). NCBI lineage: Eukaryota > Metazoa > Arthropoda > Insecta > Diptera > Muscidae > Stomoxys > Stomoxys calcitrans. The sequence goes on along the minus strand of NC_081555.1, from coordinate 44,769,966 downwards.
ACGATATATTCGGCATTGTTTAACCTCTACATATCCTCAATTGCACCCCCTCCAGACGGCTTGAACTTCTACCTTAACGAACTTGCCTCTTATTTACCTGCAAGAAATCTGAAATCTTCAGTTACATTGTTCACTACAAATACGCGTGAGGTGAATAATGAGCTGAATGTGATGATCGATAAAAGAATGATTCCGACCATCAAGTTTCGCAAAAAACTTGGCATCACATTTGACAGCTCCTACACATTCTCCCCACCTTCCACAGCAATTTGCGATAAATTCAAAAATAGAAACAAGGTTCTCAAGATACTTGCTGGTCGCTCTAGGGCTGCTGACAAAGAAACCTTGTTGGCCACGTACAAAGCAATTTGCCGGTCTGTGGTAAGTTATGCAGCACCAGTGTGGTCTCGTCAGCTCTGTGACACGCAATGCCGCTCTTCGAACTGCAACGGGCTGTTTTCTTAGTTCTCATGTGGACCACCTCCATCGGTAGACCAAGATCCTACCCGTGCGAAGACAACTACATGCTATCTAAGCAATAACTTCTGGGCTGTTTTCGCAGAGTCCATCCAAATCATCATCTTGTGGATGCCGCCCAGATGCCTTAAGGTAGATCTACATGATCGAGAGCGTGAGGTTCAGCATCGATCTAGACAACATTCATGGAGACAGATGCTGTGAATAGTTAACGGGTAAATGTGGTCCTTGGAAAACGACCACCTCCCAATGCATCTGGATAAATTAGTCTCCCCCGGCAAACCAGAGTAGTTCTAGCGAGATTCTGATGCAGTAGTCTCAACTCATACAGAGCAAGGATTGATACCGACGTGCAGGATGTATTCCCCGATTGTGACCAGGGACCACACGACACACGTCACCTGTTTAACTGCTCAGTCAGACCAACTCGACTCAAATCCAGATCCCTCTGAACGCACCCCATCTAGGGTAGGGTATAAATATTGACCTCTACGGGACTGGTGAGGAAGCAGTACGAAGAGCAGAATACGAAAAAGATGCTGAAACAACGCAGTGATCGGAGTTACCAAGAGGTGCAAGAGTATTTACTTCAAACTTTTCAGGTGCGAAGTTAAGAAAAGGTCAAGAGTATTATTTTGGTGCCCTTGGACACATGCGATATGTGTCTGTTCGTTCACTAGTTGCGCCAAACCATTATGCGCAGCAAAAAGCCCAACGTATTGGCCCTGATCCCCAGCGACAACGATTTCATTGCCTGTACCAAATTTGAAGACAATCGGATGAAAATTGCGGCCTGTAGTTTGCACACAAATTAACGTGGACAGACAGACAGACGGACATAGCTTTCTTCTGGGCGTTACAAACGAATTCACTAAGTCATAATAACCTGTACCACAGAAGTGGTATAGAGTATAAAAAGTTTGAAATCGAAAGCCTAGCCTTGGAATAAGAGACCCACGACAAGCTCGTATAATTGTAAATAATCTATTCCCAGATAACGTATCGGCCAGAGAAGACTTGTTTTGAACTGCATCACAAAGAGTCTTCTTTTCTCTCTCTTTACGAAATTAGATTCGTCAGCGGCCAACTTAATACATGAAAAGCTCCCGGACCGGATGGCAACATGACTTGGCAATTGCGGTTAGAGAAAGTTTACCAGCACTTTAAAAGAAAAACTCCAGGAAGCTCTACGTGCAACAGCAAAGTGGGCTACCGAAAGTGGTCTAGATATAAATCCGTGCAAGACAGAAGTTGTTCTTTTCAGCAGGAGATACAAGTTGCCTACAGTGGAATCTGTCTACTTGGGTGGAGAGAATGTTCCATTTACAGAAAGCGCAAAAAACCTGGGTGTTTTGCTGTACAGGAAACTAAACTTCAAATCCAACATTTTTGGAATGGGCAAGAAAGGCCACTATTGCCCTATATACCTGCAAGAGAGCCATTGGCAAAAGTTGGGGATTTAGACCGCGTGTCATGCATTGGGTATATACTGCAGTTATCAGACCTGTTATGCTGTATGGTGTTGTGGTCTGGTGGATGGCACTTCTAAAGTCCACCTAATGCTCAATACTTAAGCGGATACAAAAGATGGCTTGTTTGTGCATCACAGCCGCACTGAGGACGACACCATCTGATGCACTGAATTTTATGCTACATTTTATGCCTCTGGACATTGTGGCTACCCAAATTGCAGCGATCGCTGCCGTGAGGTTAAGGAAACTTTCTCATTGGTCATGTGGCGGCTACGGACACTGGGTTATTCTTAATACAACCTTTTGTAGAAGCTGTGAGGACATCGAAGAAGAAGAGACTATAGAACACCTTCTGTGTGTGTGTCACGCACCAGCAGTCAGAAGGAGTTCCACTTTAGGTTCTCATTTCTTTGAGAAAATGAAAAAAATTTGGGATCCAAATTGCGGGTGAGGTACCCAAGGGGTCGCCCCACCCCCAAAACTTGCCAAATATATACGTATAGACCAAACACGACAATATGCAAATCAAATAATTAGAAAATGTATCTGATATCCTATTGACGGACCAAGTGTTTGGGGCACCACCCCACCCCCAAATCTGACATATTGACCGACCATGGCAATATGGGACTCAAATGTAAAGTATTTGCGAGTAGACTACGAATCTGGCATCTAAATGTGGGACTAAGTTTCTGGTATGACAGCCAAAAAGGACTTATTTACTGACCATGTCAATATGGGGCTTCAATAAAAGATATTTGAGTGTAGAACACGAATCTGATATTCAAAAGTCGTAACAAGTGTTTGTGGGCCACCCCCTCTCAAAAACACCCCAAGAGTACTAATTAACGACCATAAGAGTATGGGCTCAAATGAAAAGTCTTTGGGAGTCAAGAACGAATCTGATGTCAATATTAGAGCAAAAGTGTCTATGGGGCCACGGCACTCCCATAACTCCACCAAATATAAAATATTGGGTTACCCAAAAAGTAATTGCGGATTTTTCATATAGTCGGCGTTAACAAATTTTTTCATAGCTTGTGACTCTGTAATTGCATTCTTTCTTCTGTCAGTTATCAGCTGTTACTTTTAGCTTGCTTTAGAAAAAAAGTGTAAAAAAGTATATTTGATTAAAGTTCATTCTAAGTTTTACTAAAAATGCATTTACTTTCTTTTAAAAAATCCGCAATTACTTTTTGGGCAACCCAATAGGACGTTTATGCTGACCATTGCAATATGGGGCTCATATAAGAGGTATTTTAGAATAGAACACGAACCTGATATATATTTTCAGGGCCAAGGCACTGAGTGGCCGCTCTATCCCCCCAAACCGGCATGTTTGTCGACTATGGGCTCAAATGAAAGGTATGACATTGATAGTGTTTAGAGCACATACCTCAAACATTTTAAGGCAAAAGGCGATATGGTACCACCCCACTCCCCAAACCACAACTAAATCGAGCATATTTACCAACCATGTCAATGTGGGACTCGAATGATAGGTTTCGGGAGTAGTCCCACTTTCGGGACTAATTTTCTGGGGGTCTACCCCTTTCCCAAAACACCCCACAAACCGCAATTATTTTTTGACCCTCGCAATATTGGGCCAAATAAAGAAATTTGGGAATAGAATACGAATCTGATATCTATATGTGGGACCATGTATTTGGGGCACCGCCCCTTCTGGAGGACCACCTCATCCGCGAAAACACCCCCAAATCGGACATACATATTTACCTTACTTTACTTTAATTGGCTATGACAGAATATTTGTTCCACTAGCCGAACGTAGAATAGCGTTCCAAGCGCCTCAATCTTCTGCGCTCATTCTACATATTTACCTATCATGTCAATATGGGGCTCAAATGAAAGGTGTTTGGGAGTAGAGCACGAAATTCATACCCAATTTCGGGAGTTCACACTGTTCCATATAAAGTAAAAGAAGGCGCAGTGGAGCGGGCCCGGTTCAGCTAGTTATGGGTTGCCCAAAAAGTAATTGTGGATTTTTCATATAGTCGGCGTTGACAAATTTTTTCACAGCTTGTGACTCTGTAATTGCATTCTTTCTTCTGTCAGTTATCAGCTGTTACTTTCAGCTTGCTTTAGAAAAAAAGTGTAAAAAAAGTATATTTGATTAAAGTTCATTCTAAGTTTTATTAAAAATGCATATACTTTCTTTTAAAAAATCCGCAATTACTTTTTGGGCAACCCAATATATATATACATATGATCGGCATCCCTTAGGCCATTATTGTGTTTGTACATGAGACACGCATTGTATTATATTTCCAGGTATCAACAGCCTTTTCCTTGCCCATTATTATTGCTATAGCCCAATTTCAGCTCCCTTAATCCTGCCCTGTTTAAATGACACACACATACATACTGGTGTACTTTTATGCATTCAACACTCATTTATATGTCTTGACGAGAAATCCTACAATTTATACACTTAACTAGTTTGCATTTTTTGATATTTATCACAGGAACACCACCGATCAAAACGAAAGGACTTTCAGGACATCCAGGAGGAGGTGAAATGAAGATGGAATGTGTAAACTGCATTCAATTCATAGTCAAATGGCAGATTTACCAGATATCCCGGCAATATTGTCACATTTACATCATTCACACTGCAGAGCTGCATGTCGCTGGTCCCATTTCAACTACCAGTCATCCAACCCCCGCGCGTTACTACCTACATATAGTACAACAGACACTTTGTGGCACTTAAAAATGTAACGCAACAATAAAACACTCTTTGCGCGTTCATTCCACTTCTTCTTGGATTCTTTTTTTTTTGGTTTATGTTGGAATAATTTGCACAATTCTCATCTTGATTGTTTGTTCGCTTGTACGCCCGCTCGTTGCCTATCCGGTGGGCTGTCAGACTGAATGACTGACTGACTGACTGACTGGCTGGCTGGATGGCTGGTTGGGTTCTTCGCTCAGTCGTTTGCTTTAATTGTTTGTTACAAATTGCGGAGTACCGTGTAATTTCTTAATTACCAAAGCTATTATACGAAAAACAATCACGTTATTCAATAATTAAAACATAATGACTATGCAACACGTAGTCCTTGTTCTATCTCCCCCTCTTATCTGGCACTATCATAGCAACCGACAATTCAACAGCTCCATATTCCATTCCAATGCTCCGTATAATACGTATCCACATCCATCCTCAGTACATTCTCGGAATACGTACAAATTCTTTGCTATGTACGGTGTTCTTCATTTTCCACGTACGTGGACTGAATGTTGCGGGGTGCAGTTGGAAAAGTCAGATTGTGGGGGTTCACCAAAAATTGAAAAAGGAATCATTGCTTCAAACTACTTCTGATACTTGCTCTTCAATTTCACCATAAGAATGAATATAGCCAAAATGAAGGATTTTCTATTGATTATTGAAAAGAAATGATCGAAACTATGGGATTGAATCAAAATCGCAAATTCCATGGAACCATGTTTCCTTAATAGTACGGATTCCGACAAGATGAATAAGTTGGCAGTGATCTTGTATAGGAAACTGAATTAAAAGGAGTTGAGCACTATGTCGAAATGGGCCTTCAATCCGAAAATGGTCCACTGGCTCTACCGAAGCTTAATTTTACCATACTACCATATGCCTCGATAGGAGGCCACCTTAGTGCAGAGGTTAGCATGTGCGCCTACGACGCTGAACGCCTGGGTTTGAATCCTGGCGTATCCATCAGAGAAAATTTACAACTGTGGTTTTCCCCTCCAAATGCTGGCAATATTGCCATGTAAAAATTTCTCTCCCAAGAGGTATCGCCCTGCGGCACGCCGTTCGGGCTCAACTATAACAAGTAAAAGCGTGCTAAGTTCGGCCGGGCCGAATCTTATATACCCTCCACCATGGATCGTGTTTGTCGAGTTCTTTTCCCGGCATCTCTTCTTAGGCAAAACAGGATATAAGAAAAGATTTACTCTGCTATTAGAACGATATTAAGATATGGTTTGGACCACAATTAAATTATATGTTGGAGACCTGTGTAAAATGTCAGCCAATTTGAATAAGAATTGCGCCCTTTGGGGGCTCAAGTAGTAAAATAGAGAGATCGATTTATATGGGAGCTGTATCGGGCTATAGACCGATTCAGACCATAATAAAATTTCAGGCAAATCGGATAATAATTGCGACCTCTAGAGGCTCAAGAAGTCAAGACCCAAGATCGGTTTATATGACAGATATATCAGATTATCGACCGATTTGAACCATATTTGGTACAGTTATTGGAAGTCATAGCAAAACACGGCGTGCAAAATTTCATTCCAATCGGATAAGAATTGCGCACTCTAGAGCCTCAAGAAGTCAAAACCCAAGATCGGTTTATAAGGCAGCTATATCAGGTTATGAACCGATTTGTACCATACTTGGCATAGTTGTTGCATATCATAACAAAATACGTCGTGCAAAATTTCATCCCAGTCGGATAAGAATGCGCACTCTAGAGGCTAAAGAAGTCAAGACCCAAGATCGGTTTATATGGCAGCTATATAAGGTTATGGACCGATTTGAACCGCACTTGGCATAGTTATTGGATATCATAACAAAACATGTCGTGCAAAATTTCATTCCAATCGGATAAGAATTGCGCACTCTAGAGGCTCAAGAAGTCAAAACCTACGATCGGTTTATATGGCAGCTATATCAGGTTATAGACCGATTTGAACCATACTTGGCATAACTATAAAAAAACACGTCGTACGAAATTTCATCCCAATCGGATAAGAATTGCGCACTGTAGGGGCTCAAGAAGTCAAGACCAAAGATCGGTTTATATGGCAGCTATATCAAAACATGGACCGATATGGCCCATTTGCAATACCAACCGACCTACACTAATAAGAAGTATTTGTGCAAAATTTCAAGCGGCTAGCTTTACTCCTTCGGAAGTTAGCGTGCTTTCGACAGACAGACGGACGGACGGACGGACAGACGGACGGGCATGGCTAAATCGACATAAAATGTCGCGACGATCAAGAATATATATACTTTATGGGGTCTCAGACGAATATTTCGAATAGTTACAAACAGAATGACGAAATTAGTATACCCCCCATCTTATGGTGGAGGGTATAAAAGGGAGGACCCTTATGTTTGAGCTTAAAACTTGAATCGGACTGCACTCATATTCATGGTCAAAGTTTGCAAACAGTTTTTTCCATATGCCTCGGTAGTTTGGTGCAACGTAATAATATTACAGCAAGTTCTGAGCACATGTTGTGCTTGCATAGGTGGGGCATTGAGAACCACGCCTACTAGGGCACTGGAGATAGTTCTAGGTGACCGACCTATAGACGTACAGATTAGGTATGAGGCAGTCAGTGTGGCTATGAGACTTGATGGAAGAGTTAATAGAAGATAGGAGCAGGGCATACCATCGCGAGATAGTCAAGGCAACGTTTATGGGTTGGAGGAGTATTCAGAACGGATAGTTTAAGTCCAAGTGGCAGTATGCCATCAAACTCACATATACGTTTTCGTCCATTTAGATACCATAGGAGAAGGAAAGAAGATGTCTTCTAGTTCCCACCGTTGAACCATCTAGATCACTTAAAAAAGCCCAACAACATGCGAATAGGTCTGCCAAATCGAACAAGTTCACAAAGAAATGAGAACACAAATGTGCAGCCTATCCCCAAGAAGGGGGAGACGACCAACCTTGCGAATTACCGACTGGATGAGAATTAAGAACGGATAGGTTAGGTCTAAATGGCAGTATGGCATCAAACTCACATAGACCTTTTCGTCCAATGTGATACCACAGGAGAGGGAAGGAAAATGTCTTCTAGTTCCTACAGTTGAACCATCAAGATCACTTAAAAAAGCCCAACAACATGCGAATATGTCTGCTAAATCAGACAAGTTTACAAAGAAATGAGAACACAAACGTGCAGCCTATCCCCAAGAAGGGAGAGACGACCAGCCCAGCGAATTACCGACCAACGGCGTTATGCGCGCTTTCCAAGGTTATGGAGAGCATGGAGGTTAATATCTTCTGAGATACTTGGAGTCCAATGTTCTTCTTAGCTACCAACAGTATGGGTTCCGCAGCAGTCGCTCCACGGGTGTCCATATGGAATTCCCGTCGGAATGTTAAAGTCGCTCTATTCACCAGTTCGGTGAGAGTAAGTTCATTGCTCAAGATATCTACAAGGCATTTAAGGGTCTGGGCAGGGTCTGATACGGTGCACTCCTTTCAAAGCTTATCACTTTTGGTGTCGCTGTTAGCTTCGCTTAATTTATACCGAACTATCTTAGAGATCACACTCTAAGACTTGTTGTAGATGGCTTGTCATCTGATGAATATAGATTGTCCGCAGGAGTACCAAAAGGCTCTGTCCTTCTTTCTCTCTTTCTTATACCCTCCACCGAAGGATGGGGGTATATTAATTTTGTCAATCCGTTTGCAGCTCAACGAAATATTCATTCCTGGCCCTATAAAGTATATATATTCTTGATCAGCGTAAAAATCTAAGACGATCCAGCCATGTCCGTCCGTCTGTCTGTTGAAATCACGCTACAGTCTTTAAAAATAGAGATATTGAGCTGAAACTTGGCACAGATTCTTTTTTTGTTCATAAGCAGGTTAAGTTCGAAGAAGGAATATATCGGACTATATCTTCATATAGCCCCTATAGAGACCGATATGGGTTAAGCCCCTCGATATACTTTTGCAGTGTGGCACATATAGACCGATTTCTCGACTTAAGGTCTTGCGCCCATAAAAGGCGCATTTATTTTTCGACTTTGCCAAAATCTGGGGCAATGAGTTGCGTTAGGCCCTTCGACATCATTCTTCAATTTGGCCCGGATCCGTCCAGATTTGGATATAGCTGCCATATAGACGATCTCTCGGTTTTAGGTTTTGGGGCCATAAAAGGCGCATTTATTGTTCGATGTCGCTGAAATTCGGGACAGTAAGATAAGTTAAGCCCCTCGCCATACTTCTGCAATATGGCACAGATCGGATAATCGAGAGATTAAGGGTTTTGGGCCCATAAAAGACGCATTTATTGTCCGACGTTGCCGAAACTTGGGACAGTGAGTTGTATTAGGCCCTTCGACATTCTCTTTTAATTTGGCTCAGAACGGTACAGATTTGGATATAGCTGACACATAGACCGATGTCTCAATTTAAGGTTTTGGGGCCATAAAACGCGCATTTATTGTCCGATTTCGCCGAAATTTGGGGCAGTTCGTTGTGTTAGGCTCTTCGACATTTTTCTGAAACATGGCTTAAATCGATCCAGATTTGAATATAGCTTCCATATAGACTGATATCTCGATATCTCGACTTTAAGTCTTTGCCCCATAAAAGGCGCATTTATAATCCGATTTCACTAAATACAATGATACAATGACTTATGTTAGGCTTTTGACATCTGTGTCGTATATGGCTCAGATCGGTTTATTTTTAGATATAGACAACATTTTGTTATACACAATTGAACAATGTCTTGTACTTATTTGTATTTAGTCCAAATCGGAACCTATTTCGATATAGCTGCTATGGGGCATAAGGAATGCATTTTTCACCGGATTTCGACGAAAGGCGGTTCACATACATACCCGAGGTGTCCAAAGTTCGGCCCGGCCAAACTAAACGCCTTTTTACTTGTTTTTGAGTGTAAGAAGGAGATTATCGCCTTTTCTGTGGATGGCAAAATCCGCATCGTTTGGGTGCCTAGCCATAACGGATTAAGGGGAATGAAAGGGCAGACGATTTGGCGATGAAAGCCAGAGGACTGTCGTAAATAAACTTGGTTAATCGGAAGCCTTTCGAGTCGACGCAGTCCGAGTTAAGGGAGTGGGCGACGAATGCGCCTGAAACATTGTGGAACAGTGAAACGGTCGGTAGAACGGCGAAAATCCTATGGGGAGATTCAGATCATGAGAAGACGAGGCTATTACTGAAAGGAAATAATAAGGTGGTCAGTATAGCTTTCGGTGTCATAACGGGACACATAAGAATACGAGCTCACTTATGCAAAATCGGTGCAGCAGGTGATAGCATGTGAAGGGCATGTGGGGAAGATGATGAAACATTGGCTTTCGCGCCTAACAGATACCCGCATATAGATGGAGACACTATACCAGACATGAACCAACTTAGGGGAATGGCTTGGAAAATAATTAAGGATTTTATAAGTAGCACGGAGTTCCTAACTAAGATATTCTTTTTCGAGGTTACCTTTTTATACCCTTCAACATAGGATGGGGGTATACTAATTTCGTCATTCTGCTTGTAACACCTCGATATATGCGTCTAAGACCCCATAAAGTATATATATTCTTGATAGTCGTGACATTTTAAGTCGAACTAGACATGTCCGTCCGTCTGTCTGTCGAAAGCACGCAAACTTTTGAAGGAGTAGAGCTAGTCGCTTGAAATTTTGCACAAATACTTCTTATTAGTGTAGTTCGGTTGCGATTGTAAACGGACCAAATCGGTCCGTGTTTTGATATAGCTGCCATACAATCCGATCTTGGGTCTTGACTTCTTGAGCCTCTATAGGGCGCAACTCCTATCCGATTTGAATGAAAATTCGCACATAACGTTTTAATATTACTTCCAACAACTGTGCTAAGTATGGTTTAAATCGGTCTATAATCTGATATAGCTGCCAATAAACCGATCTTGGGTCTTGACTTCTTGAGCCTCTAGAGGGCGCAATTCTCGTCCGATTTGACTGAAATTTCGCGCATAGTGTTTTGATATCACTTCCAACAACTGTGCTAAGTATGGTTCAAATCGGTCAATAACCTGATATAGCTGCCATATAAACCAATCTTGGGTCTTGACCTCTTAAGCCTCTAGAGAGCGCAATTCTCATCCGATTTGGCACAAATTTTCTACAACGACTCCTCCCATGGCCTTCAACATACGTTTTCATTATGGCCAGAATCGATCTATAGCTTGATACAGCTCCCATATCACCCTATTTCGCTTCATGAACCCCGAATCGGACTATAACTTGATATAGCTGCTCCTCCGTCCTTATGCATTATACTTTGTTTGCCTAAAAACAGATACTGCGCAAAGAATTCGACAGATGCGACCATGATGGAGGGTATATAAGTTTCGGCCTTGCCGAGCACGGTCTTACTTGTTGTAGTTAGAGCGCACAAAAAGCCGATTACTGGCTTAGTATGTACATGGTGTATGTACATAGTTGCCAAAAAAGTTATTGCGGATTTTTTAAAAGAAAGTAAATGCATTTTTAATAAAACTTAGAATAAACTTTAATCAAATATACTTTTTTTGCACTTTTTTTCTAAAGCAAGCTAAAAGTAACAGCTGATAACTGACAGAAGAAAGAATGCAATTACAGAGTCACAAGCTGTGAAAAAATTTGTCAACGCCGACTATATGAAAAATCCGCAATTACTTTTTGGGCAACCCGATAGTAGCACGGGGCGGATTAATATTCCCACCCTCTTTTCAACCTAACCATACCTAACCTAAGTCAATTCTCATTCATTTGATCAAAAAAACTTATTAAGTGGACCTCGTTGTTAGGGTTTTTTTTTTGGGGGGGGGGGGCTAGCGGCAGGCAGCCTTCGATTGTTGTATTGAATTTTATTCTCACGTTTGTCCGTTTCCACAATTTGTTGCACACGTTGTTAGAAATAATAGAAACACAAACATATCCATAATATTCATTTCAACGTTGCCAATACAGTCACTTCACCTATGGAAGAGCAAGACAAAAGACACAGTTTCAAAACAACAGCAACTTCCATGCAATTGGTACACCAGCTTAAAATTGATTTCGTATATAAGGCAATCCAAAGTGCCTAAACACTCGAAGGATCTATAGTAGCAAATATAGGTTGGGTTAGAGTGGCAGTATATTCTAAACAAACTCACCTGGACAATTTAAGTTCATTGTGATGCAAGAGTAGCGATATACCTGGTAGGAATTGAACCCACAAGCCTTCTACCGGGGCGACCAAACAAATATTACTGTAACTTAATTAAATTGTATGCCATATGACTTTCCTTTTATTGTATTGGGTTGCCCAAAAAGTAATTGCGGATTTTTCATATAGTCGGCATTGACAAATTTTTTCACAGCTTGTGACTCTGTAATTGCATTCTTTCTTCTGTCAGTTATCAGCTGTTACTTTTAGCTCGCTTTAGAAAAAAGTGTAAAAAAAGTATATTTGATTAAAGTTCATTCAGTTTTATTAAAAATGCATTTACTTTCTTTTAAAAAATCCGCAATTACTTTTTGGGCAACCCAAAATAAATATTTTATCTCCAATAAGGGGTTTAGTTCCTTTGTAATAGCTTTGCCTGCCACTGTATTCATTTCAAATAGCATTTTTCTTCGTCCACACCAGCAGAAATAGAATCCAATACATTTTTGCTCACCTGCTGTTTTGTTTTGTGCAACACAGCCCATCCTTTCCAAGTACTAATTAAAGAAAAAACGATTTTGGAATACAAATGGAACATTATCGGAAAGTTCATGTGGCATTCCTTCAAAGCTTCTAATCACTATTTTCTAGGAATTTAATGAAGCCTGGCCAAACACAAGGACACGTAGTCGAGGCACAGCTTTATCTTGCTTGTGAAGATGAAAATTCACTTTGAATATTTTTCAACAATTATTATTTTCAGAAGAGTTTTGCCTTGCTTGCAATTGATATCGTAGTACAATAATTAAATTAAGAATTAAACTTTTTAGCGATTGATACTAAATGAATGCTGCATTTGCAGGAGGAGATAATAAGCCACCAATAGATCAGGATAGTAATAGACTGAACAAAACTGAAATTGAAAATTGTTAACAATTCGTAGGCATATAGTCTGATTAGTGCCCATCTATGACTTATTTGTCGATTTGGGTGTTTTAGTTCCTTAAAGGTCATAATTTTTGTCCGTTTTAGCTGTTTAGGCACAGATTGTGCCATGAAATCAGTGAGCCTTCCCCTATGCGAGTTTCATGAAAGGATAGGCGATGATCGAGCGAATTCAGCGTGGGCTGGTGCTGTCCCTCTGTCTGTTGAAATCACGCTGCATCTTTTAAAAATAGAGATATTGAGCTGAAACTTTGCACGAATTATTTTTTTGTTCATAGGCAGGTTAAGTTCAAAGATAGCCTATATAAGTCTACATCTTGATACAGCTTCCATATAGACCGATTCGCCGATTTTGGGTCTTAGGCCCATATAAGCCACTCTTATTCGATTTTGCTGAAGATCGGGCCAGTGAGTTGTGTAAGACCACTCGATATCCTTCTTCTATTTGGCTCAGATCGATCCAGATTTAGATATAGCTGCCATATAGACCGATCTCTCGATTTAAGGTCTTAAGCCCAAAAAAGGCTCATTAATTGTCAGATTTTGCCAAATTTGGGACAGTGAGTTGTGTTAGGCTATTCGACATCTTTTTCAATTTGACCCAGATCGGTCCAGATTTGAAAATAGCTGCCCATTAAAGGCGCATTTATTTGGGACAGTGAGTTGTGTAAGGCTCTTCGACATATTTTTGCATTTTAGCACAGATCGGTTCAGCTTTGTATAAAGCTGCCATATAGACCGATCTTTCGATTTCAGGTTTTGAGGCCATAAATGCAAATTTTGCCCATGAACATTCCACATATCAATGAATGCAGTCCCATTCAAGTTTTAAGCTCAATGATAAGGGGCCTCCTTTTTCTTATAGCCGAGTCCGAACGACGTGCCGCAGAGCGACACCTCTTTGGAGAGAAGTTTTACATGGCATAGTACCTCACAAATGAAGCTGCCATATAGACCGATCTCTCGATTTAAGGTTTTGGGCCCATAAATGCAAATTTTGCCCATGAACATTCCCTATATCAATGAATGCAGTCCCATTCAAGTTTTAAGCTCAATGAGGCTCAAATAGCAGATTCCGAACGGCGTGCCGCAGAGCGACACCTCTTTGGAGAGAAGTTTTAGATGGCATGGTACCTCACGAATGTTGCCAGAATTTGGAGGGAAAACCACTGCTGAATTTTTTTTTATTATTTTTATTGTCTCGCCAGGATTCGAAACCAGGCGTTCAGCGTCATAGGTGGGCATGCTGACCTCTGCGCAATGGCGGCCTCCATATCCCCTAAAAGGCGCATTTATTTTCCGATGCCGCCGAAATTTGGGACAGTGAGATGTGTTTGACTCTTCGACATTCTTCTTCAATTTCACTCAGATCGGTCCAGTTTTCTATATAGCTGCAATATGGACCGATCTCTTGATTTAAGGTTTTGGGCGCATAAAAGGCTAATTTATTGTTCGATTTCACCTACATATGGGACAGTTGTGTTAGACCCTTCGACATCTTTTTACAATTTAGCCTAGATCGGTTCAGATTTGGATATAGCTGACATATAGAACGATCTCTCGATTTAAGGTTTTGGGCCCATAAATGCAAATTTTGCCCATGAACATTCCACATATCAATGAATGCAGTCCCATTCAAGTTTTAAGCTCAATAAGGCTCAAATAACCGATTCCGAACGGCGTGCCGCAGAGCGACACCTCTTTGGAGGGAAGTTTTACATGGCATGGTACCTCACAAATGTTGCATTTGGAGGAAAAACCACCGCTGAAATTTTTTTTTATTATTTTTTTTATTGTCTCGCCAGGATTCGAACCCAGGCGTTCAGCGTCATAGGCGGACATGCTGACCTCTGCGCTATGGTGGCCTCCGTATCCCCTAAAAGGCGCATTTATTGTCCCATGTCGCCGAAATACGGACAGTGAGCTGTCTTAGGGCCATCGGTATACATCTTCAATTTGGCCCAGATCGATCCAGACTTGAATATAGCTGTCATATAGACCAATTTCTCGATTTAACGTTTTGGGCCCATAAAGGGCGCATTTATTGTCCCTAGTCGCCGAAATATGGGACCGTGAGTTGTGTTAGGGCCTTCGATATCCCTCTTCAATTTGCCCAGATTGGTTCAAAATTGGATACAGCTGCTATGTAGACCGATCTCTCTATTTAAAGGTTTGGCCCCTTAAAAGCCGCATTTATAATCCGATTCCGATGGAAATTTAACACAGTGACTTATGTTAGGCTTTTCGTCATCCGTGTCGTATATAGTTCACATCGGTCTATATTTAGATATATCTACTAAAAAGCCCAATATTTTGTTCTACAAAATTGAACAATGACTTGTACTTATTAGACCACTCAATATCCGTACCGAATTTGGTCCAAATTGGACCATATTACCATATAGCTGCTATGGGCCACAAATTATGCATTTTTCACCGGATTATGACGAAAAGTGGTTTTCATATATATCCGAGGTGGTGGGAATTCAAAGTTCATCCCGGCCGAACTAAACGCCTTTCTATACCCTCCACCATAAGATGGGGGTATACTAATTTCGTCATTCTGTTTGTAACTCCTCGAAATATTCGTCTAAGAGCTGTCGAAAGTACGCTAACTTTCGAAGGAGTAAAGCTAGCCGCTTGAAATTTTGCACTTTTTGTAGGTTGGTTGGGATTGTAAATGGGCCAACTCGGTTCATATTTTGATATAGCTGCCATATAAACCAGTCTTGGATCCTGATTTCTTAAGCCTCTAGAGGGCGTAATTACTATCCGATTTATCTGAAATTTTAAACAACGGATTTTTCCGTAACTTTCAACATATATATAAAA
Organism: Stomoxys calcitrans; assembly: GCF_963082655.1. Classification (NCBI taxonomy): domain Eukaryota; kingdom Metazoa; phylum Arthropoda; class Insecta; order Diptera; family Muscidae; genus Stomoxys; species Stomoxys calcitrans. Next base: position 44,754,345 of record NC_081555.1, on the reverse strand, counting down.
TATGGTCCGAATCGGTCCATAGCCTGATACAGCACCCATATAAACCGATCTCCCTAATTTATTTCTTGAGCCTCTAGAGGGCGTAATTCCTATCCGATTTAGCTGAAATATGGCATGACGTGTTTTGTTAAGACTTCCAACAACTGTGCTAAGTATGATTGATATCGGTCCATAACCTGATATAGCTGTCATATAAACAGATCTGGGGTCTTGACTTCTTGAGCCTCTAGAGGGCGGTTTTCTCCCATGACCTTCAACATACATGTTAAATATGGTCTGAATCGGTCTGTAGTCTGAAACAGCATCGGTCTATAGCCTGAAACAGGACAACAGAGATACCGGAAAAAGAACTCCACAAATTTGATCCATGGTGAAGGGTATATAAGATTCGGCCCGGCCCAACTTAGCACGCTTTTAATTGTTACTTGTTTGCCTTGCGCGTTGGTGTTTGCTGAAAAGGTGAGTTCACTCGGAGGCCAGCCCATTGTGATACCCTAGTCAGAACAGGTAAAAGCGTGTTAAGTTCGGCAGGGCCGAATATTGGGTACACACCACCATGGATTCCGCTAAAAATGTACCCTTATTTGAGGCCTATATCACCACATTGAGCGATTCGGATAAAACTCGGCTTTTGGTAAATCATATGGTAGGGTTTCGAGACAAATTTTTGCTAAATCAGGTGGCCTCTAAGGTCTGGAGAAGTCAAATCCTGCGACCGGATAATAGGGGAGGTTTATAGCCCGATTCAAACGATACTTGGCATTTATGTTGGAAGTCATAACTCAAGTTTTTTTTTCCAAATTTCAGCGGTTGAAAATTAAGGCTTCTCAAGAATTCAAATCGAGAGATCGGTTTATATGGGGGCTACATCTTTTTATAAGCCGATTCGGATCATACTTTGCATGAATGTTTGAAGTTTTAGTTTAAGTCCTTGTTCCAAATTTTAACCAAATCGGATGAAAATTAAGCCATCTAAGGGCTCAAGAATCCAAATCCGGGAATCGGTTTATATGGGGGCTATATTTGTTTATAGCCCGATTCGGATCACCAAATCGGGGAATCGGTTTATATGGGGGCTATATCTGTTTATAGAACTATTCGAATCATACTTAGCATAGATATTGAAACTCAAGTCTTTGTTCCAAATTTCAGCCAAACCGGGTGAAAATTAAGGCATAGATGGGTTCAAGAACCCAAATCCGGGGATCGGTTTATATAGGGGCTATATTTGTCTATAGATATTGGAAGACATATCTCAAGTCTTTGTTCCAAAATTTCAGTCGAATCAGATGAAAATTAAGGCTTCTAAGGGCTCAAGAATCCAAATCCGGGGATCGGTTTATAGGGGGGCTATATCTGTTTATAGAACTATTCGAATCATACTTAGCATAGATATTGAAAGACAAAACTCAAGTCTTTGTTCCAAATTTCAGCCAAACCGGGTAAAAATTAAGGCATAAATGGATTCAAGAAACCAAATCCGGGGATTGGATTTGGCTATATTTGTCTATGGATATTGGAAGACATATCTCAAGTCTTTGTTCCCAAATTTCAGCCGAATAAGATGAAAATTAAGTCTTCTAGGGGCTTATGAATTCAAATCCGGGGATCGGTTTATATGGAGGCTATATCTGTTTATAAACCGATTCGGATCATACTTGGCATAGATGTTAGAAGTCATAACTCAAGGCTTTGTTCCACATTTCAGCAAAATCGGATCGGTTTATATGGGGGATATATCCAAATCTATATCGATATGGCCTATTTGCAATCCCCAACGACCTACATTAATGAGAAGTATCTGTCCAAAATTTTAACAGGTTTGCTCCACGCGTTAGACCACTATCAGCAGACGGACGTATGAACATGGCTAGATCGACTCAGAATGTCGAGACGATCCAGAATATATGTACTTTATGGAGTCGCAGATCTATATTTCGAGGTGTTACAAACGAAATGACTAGATTAGCATACACCCATCCTATGGTGATAGGTATAAAAAGAAATGTGGATATAAAGTAAAAGTGACAAATATGTGCAAATATAAGAAGACATTCCAAACAAGTAAAAGCGTGCTAAGTTCGGCCGGGCCGAATCTTATATACCCTGCACCATGGATCGCATTTGTCAAGTTCTTTTCCCGGCATCTCTTCTTAGGCAAAAAAGGATATAAGAAAAAAGTTGCTCTGCTATTAAAACGATATCAAGATATGGTCCGGTTCGGACTACAATTAAATTATATGTTGGAGGCCTGTGTAAAATTTCAGCCAATTCGTATAAGAATTGCGCCCATTGGGGCTCACGAAGTAAAATAGAGAGAACGATTTATATGGGATCTGTATCGGGCTATAGACCGATTCAGACCATAATAAACACGTTTGTTGATGGTCATGAGAGGATCCATCGTACAAAATTTCAGGCATATCGGATAATAATTGCGACCTCTAGGGGTCAAGAAGTCAAGATCCCAGATCGGTTTATATGGCAGCTATATCAGGTTATGAACCGATTTGAACCTTATTTGACACAGTTGTTGAAAGTAAAAATAAAATACGTCATGCAAAATTTCAGCCAAATCGGATAGGAATTGCGCCCTCTAGAAGCTCAAGAAATCAAATCCCCAGATCTGTTTATATGACAGCTATATCAGTTTATGAACCGATTTGAACCATACTTGGCACAGTTGTTGGATATCATAACGAAATACTTCGTGCAAAAATTCATTCAAATCGGATAAGAATTGTGCCCTCTAGAGGGTCAAGAAGTCAAGACCCAAGATCGGTTTATATGGTAGCTATATCAGGTTATGGACCGATTTGAACCATACTTGGCACAGTTGTTGGGTATCATAACAAAACACGTCGTGCGAAATTCCATTCCAATCGGATAAGAATTGCGCCCTCTAGAGGGTCAAGAAGTCAAGACCCAAGATCGGTTTATATGGTAGCTATATCATGTTATGGACCGATTTGAACCATACTTGGCACTGTTGTTGGATATAATAAGAAAACACGTCGTGCAAAATTTCATTCCCATCGTATAAGAATTGCGCACTCTAGAGGCTCAAGAAGTCAAGACCCAAGATCGGTTTATATGGCAGCTATATCAGGTTATGGACCGATTTGAACCATTCTTGGCACAGTTGTTGGATATCATAACAAAACACGTTGTGCAAAATTTCATTCTGATCGGATAAGAACTGCGCACGCTAGAGGCTCAAGAAGTCAAGACCCAAGATCGGTTTATATGGCAGCTATATCAGGTTATGGACCGATTTGAACCATACTTGGCACAGTTGTTGAATATCATAGCAAAACACGTCATGCAAAATTTCATTTCAATCGGATAAGAATTGCGCACTCTAGAGGCTCAAGAAGTCAAGACCCAAGATCGGTTTATATGGCAGCTATATCAAAACATGGACCGATATGGCCCATTTACAATACCAACCGACCTACACTAATAAGAAGTATTTGTGCAAAATTTCAAGCGGCTAGCTTTACTCCTTCGGAAGTTAGCGTGCTTTCGACAGACAGACGGACGGACGGACGGACGGACGGACGGACAGACGGACAGACGGACGGACATGGCTAGATCGACATAAAATGTCACGACGATCAAGAATATATATACTTTATGGGGTCTCAGACGAATATTTCGAGTAGTTACAAACAGAATGACGAAATTAGTATACCCCCCATCTTATGGTGGAGGGTATAAAAAGAGTAGGCTGGATTTCCGTGTGCAGGATTTCATCGCGTCCCTCGTCGAAACCTTAGGAGACTTCCCAGATACACATCTGCAAGATCGCCGAAAACCTAGGAGTACCGGCTGTTTAAGATGGAAAGTTTGTGCTCCTTAGCTCGATCGTCTCTTCCTGTTACTCATCACATAACAGCTTCCGCAGTTATGCGCACTGCATATCGCACAGTGCCGGCTACAACTCCTGGCCAAAGTCAGCAGTTCCAGAGCAGCCATTCCTGGCATATCCGTCCATCGTCTTTTTTTCCGGAATACCTACATGCCCGTTAACACAAGTTTTGGATATGTCGAGAGCACTGAGTCTTTTAAGGGATACCTAACACTCCGCTATGCACTTAGACCTCACTGTCCTCGAACCCAAGGCATCGACGGCTGCCATAAAACCTGAGTTTCGAAGACTGTAAATCTTTTCCGACAATTTCTCTTGCGAATATCATCACAAAGTGTTAGATCCTGAATCCATACTTGGGTGACTAAGGGATTGTAATTTCAAACTTTGAACAACCGACTGGAAGATTGGTAGATTGGATGAGGCTGATGGCAATTGGGACATGCAGTATTCGTTCTAAACTCTGGCTGTCTCTCAGACTTCAACAAGTCTAAAGAAGTTGGATTCCACAAGGACTGAAGGACGCTTTACAGAAGAAAAACAGATTGGGATAATTCCGGCACACATTCTGCACGGCTATACCCTCGGGACCTGAAAAGGAAGTGGAAACTGCGTAGGGCATAAACATTATAGCACAGACACTCTACCTCATTGACATATCGATATTGAGTATCTCGAAGTATACCACCAATCCAGTCCTTGACTCATTCGTCTAAAATACATGTACAGCATTCGCCTGTTGTCAAGGCAGTGTTATATTGTATGTGCGAATCTAATTACTTTCGGAGTTCAACCTTGAATTGACATTTATCGTAGCGCCATAAAAAGGATTGATGAAATCTGCCCAGGCGCAACACGGGTTTTAGTCAAGAAGGAAGTTTTTCCTTATCGACCAATGATACACGCATGGAACACAAATTGTCACTCAGATACTCAATCCATACTTGGGTGACCAAAAGACTGTAATCCCAATTTTTCAACTACCGTCTGAAAGATTGGAGGATTGCATGAGGCTAATGGCAATCGGAGACATAACAAGTCTGAAGGAGTTGTACAGAATCAAAAGTCAATGCTGAAGGTGTATAGAAGCGTAGGGGTTAGGAAGGCAATAGACGACTCAGCAGTTGTTGCTGAACACTTATCTGAGGAACTATCGACCACTTCTCTAAAGATTGGCTTTGGATTGAACCGGGATGCGTGTGGAAACTCATTATGACAATACCAAACGAATCTTGTGAGTATAAACTCTTGACGAACTCACACAACTAGGCTAACTCAACTGTGGTGGAAAATCTGAATCCTGACTATGGTTCGGTTTCCAAAAAAACTTTGGAAGGCCGCTTTGGCGGCAATAAAGGTCCTTCTGATAGGAAGATGATTTGACGTTGTTCTTATCCAGCAACCATGGGCGTGTATCCATCCACACGATCGTGGATTAAGAACTCCTGTATTTAAGCTACTCAAGGGTACGGGAAATGGGAAACAAAGAGCCTAATCATTGAAGTTTCAGTAAAAGCTAGCCTTTCCTATATATGGGACACGATTCAGAGATGCCGCTCTTAAGCTTTTAGTCTCTGGTTGAAACCGCTTCTGGAGGGAAAAGAGCCTCATTATAGAAAGTGATGCTAATGCACATCACCAGGTACGGAAAAATTCGACAATCAACGAAAGCGGTGAGCTGCTTATCGAATATATTCCAAGTTGTAATCCTGCGATTTGTACTAAAAGAAATAAACCGATCTTTATTACCAGGAACAGGCAGGACGTACTAAATGTTGCCTTAGTATCGGACAATATCAGCAAAAAGATATGGGACAGGTTATTTGATCATCGTAATTCAGCTTTGGAGAAAATACTGAAGTGATACCTCGGCGTAACAGAAGAAAGGCAGATTATGATAGTTTAGGTTAAATGGGTCTCCCACCAAAAGTGAGTTCACTCGGAGGCCAGTTTGACCCATTGTGGTACCTTAAAGAGAGAAAGGGAAGAAAAAGGAAAAATAAGAGACCTCGTACTCGAGGTTATACACGAATAAAAAGAAAAAGACAAACGACAGGAGGAGTGGAGAAAACCCGAGCGGGAAGTGAAGAACCGCCCTTCGATACGCAAGCACGGATCTACCTACGCCGGAGCCTGTGGGACCCCCCCTTCGCAACCATCCTGTTCCTTTAACAAATCTCAGGAAAGATACCAGAGGTACGTTCGCAAGTTCACCCAGATCACAGAAGAAACGGCTCCCCAGAAAATAAAGCCTACGTCTCTGCAGACCCGAACAGGAACAAAGTAAGTGCTCAATAGTCTCCTCCTCAATCTCATCGAGGCAATTCCTACAGAGGTTATTGTACGGTATCCCCAATCACGCCGCCATGCGGCCTATAGCACAGTGTCCTGTAATGACCCCTCTCAAAGTACTCATCGACCTCCTACGGTCGATGACTGGCCATAGCGCCTTTGCAGTCCAGCAACCATCCAACGTGTCCCAGCTCGTCACCGACAAATGGCATGTAGGCAAGACCGATGACTGGTCCGCCCTGCGAGGACGAACCCCTCCTGGCGCTTTCTTCCGCCCTCTCATTCCTTGGAATCCCCTCATGGCCAGGAACCCATGTCAGCGTCACGTCGTGGGCCCGGAGCCTATCCAGGGATTCCAAATAGTCCACCGCCATACTGTCCACATAAATTCTGAGTTTCGAGGGCGGTAGGCCCCTTGCCAGAATTTCTCTTGCGGCTACTGCAATGGCACAGACCTCTGCGGATCTCAGCGCCCCTGTAATCCCGACGCAGGCCAGTCTCAGGACCTTCTCGAAATTCTTCGCACGCGTTCTCTTCCATACGGCGTCCCACCATACCAGTGCTCCATAGGCCAGTACTGATCTCACGATGGCCGTATATATACAATAAATCATCTTGGGAATCAGCCCCCACTTCCTACCGAACATCCTCCTGCAGGAGTAAAAATCGCACAGTGCCTTAAGGCTTCTTTCCTCAGCGTTCCTCTTCCAGGACAGTTTCGAATCGACGATTATGCCTGGGTACTTCACCTCTTTCAACAGCCGCAGGGTGACCCCGTCCAAGGACGGGAGTCCGAACTCCAGTATCTTATATCTACGCGTAAAGAGCACCAGCTCCGTCTTCCCTGGGTTGATCCTCAACCCATTTCTGGTAGCCCATCGCGACAACCTCCTCAGTGACCCTTCCATGATCTCGCTGATCGTTGACAGAAACTTGCCTCGGACAATTCAGCACGATGTCGTCCGCATAAGCGATACTCTTCTTGCCACCGAGATCCATCATGATTTCATTAATCACGAGGTTCCACATCATCGGCGAGAACACCCCTCCTTGGGGCGATCCTATGGTCACCCGCCTTCTGACCACACAATCTCCGAAGTTTGCATTAATAATCCTGTCATAATGCATATTATTTGTCCATTGGGAGATTAAGGGGTGAATCCCTGTGCGGTCCAGTGCGGCGACTCCACCCCAATCTCCACATTATTGAAAGCCCCCTCAATATCCAAAAAGCCCGCCAAAGTGTAATCCTTCTGTCGGAGAGACAGACAAATAGGCCTATAATCCTTCGCCATATTGTGGTTTATTCTTCCCGCCTTTGTGATAAAGACCACCTTGACTTCCCTCCATGTCCTCGGTATGTAGGACCATGCCAGGCTCGCCCTTATTATGATAAATTTCGGCACATATTCTGCACAACTATCTCCTCTAAACTTGGAATTCAAGAAAGAAATGTAGCTGCGAAAGGCATAGACAGAATGGTACAGGGTATCGCGATGGCCCTGAATGACTTGCTTGTGTCAACATGTCCAACAGCCAAAACAACAGGCAAACCACCAAGGTAGAGCCCAGAACTGGTAGGTCTAAAGAAGGGTTAAAGAAGGCTCTTTAATACGGTGAAAGCCACAAGGGCACCACTGATTTTGACGTTTTTAAAGCTGAACTAAGAAAATACAAGGCGAAGTGAAAAAGGCTGATAATCCTTTGTAAATTCTGCAGCTCCGTAGAGGATACATCTCAGGCTTCTAGGCTATTAGGCAAGATAAATTGGTCAAAGACAAAATTAGCTCTTTTCAGTATGGGATATAAGTTACTTACAGTAGAACCTGTCTCCTTGGGAGGAGAGAATGCTCAGAATGCTCCGCAAAATACCAGGATGTTTTACTGGACAACAAATTTAACTACAAATCCAACATTTTGGAAAGGGCAAAGGGAAGGCAATTCTTGTCCTATACACCTGTATCAAGCTGACATGCTTGCAATTAAAGTAGTGGTGGATTTTACTGCGATTTAATGACATAACGACGATTGGCATAAATATCTGCTCCGACAGCCAGGCATCCATTAAATGCATGGAGAACGTATTTCTGAATTCAAAAACTGCTCTCGACTGTCGCATATTTCTCTACGAGATGCCTGAACAGTTCAAAATTCATCTGTTCTGGATTCAGAGCCACAGAGATATCACAGGGAATTGGAGAGCAGCTTGCGGGACTAAGAACTACCTTATACATTCAAGGGGAACTGGGTGCCTCTAGCGTAATGTTAGCTGAGACTTTGGGATCAGGCCCGAAAGGCACTGAACGACAGATGGTCACAAAATAGGGGTTGTGAACATTCCAAAATTATGTGGCCTGGTCTAGACTTGAAAAGGTCTACCGATTTGCTGTCGCTGGCTAGAACAGACGTCTCAGTCATTGTGTACTTCATGAGAGGTAACCGAAGAAGAGGAGAATATTGAAAATCTGCTGTGTGTGTGTCCCGCACTTTAGGTTCTCATTTCTTTGAGTACTTGTCAGATTAAGTTCAACGGTATGAACTAGAAGCCATCTTTATCCTGCCCCTGTGGTATCACAATGGACGAAAACGTCTTAGTGAGTCTAGGAAAATCCGTCCCGAAGATGGACCCACTTGAGCCCTACTTATATATAGTTTCACATAGACCTAATATAGAACGATCTCCCCATTTAGGTTTAAAGCCCGAAAAAGTCGCATTTAAAACAAGGCCACCGTAGTGCAGAAGTTATCATGTGCGCCTGTGACACTGAACGCCTGGGTACGAATCCTGGCGAGACCATCAGAAAAAATTTTCAGCGCTGAACCCTCTAAATGCTGGCAATATTTGTGAGTTACTATGCCTTGCAAAAATTTCTCTCCAAAGAATTGTCGCACTGCGGGACGCCGTTGGCATTCGGCTTTCAAAAGGAGGCCCCTTATCATTAAGCTTAAACACGAATCGGAGTTCTCCCATTGATATGTGACAAATTTGCCCCGGTTCCTTAGTGGAATGTTCATGGTCAAAATTTCCTTTTGTATCATATAGATCCGCACCCCCATTTAACGTCTTAGGCTCATAAATGGCGATGAATCTTGGAATAGCAAGGACAACAAGTAAAAAGGCGTTAAGTTCGGCTGGTCCGAATTTCGAATACCCACCACCTAGGGTATATATGTAAACCACCTTTCATCAAAATCCGGTGAAAGTAGCATACCTTATGTCCCATAGCAGCTATATCGAAACATGTTCCGATTTGGACCAAATATGTCGAGGGGCTTAACTTAACTGACTCTCCTAAATTTTGGTGACATCGGACAATAAATGCGCCTTTTATGGGTCCAAAACATTAAATCGAGAGATCGGTCTATATGGCAGCTATATCCAAATCTGAGCCGATCTGGGCCAAATGCACGAGGGATGTCGAAGGGCCTAACACAACTCACAGTCCCAAGTTTCAGCAAAATCGGATAATAAATGTGGCTTTTATGGGCCTAAGACCTTAAATCGGAGGATCGGTCTATATGGCAGCTATATCCAAATCTGAACCGATCTGGGCCAAATTCACAAGGGATGCCGAAGGGCCTAACACAACTCACTGTCCTAAGTTTCAGCAAAATCGGATTATAAATGTGGCTTTTATGGGCCTATCACCCTAAATCGGAGGATCGGTCTATATGGCAGCTATATCCAAATCTGAAGCGATCTAGGCCAAGTTGAAGTAGGATGTCGAGAGGGTCGGAAATGGATGTGTTGCAATCGGAATGACAATATGAATATACCCCCATCCTTCGGTGGTGGGTATAAAAATGGTAGCTTGTAAAAGCTCAGGAAGTCAAATCGGGAGATCGGTTTATATGGGAGCTATATGAGGTTATAGACCGATTCGGACCGTACTTGGAACAGTCATTGGAAGTCATAACAAAACACTAGGAGCAAAATTTCAGCCAAGTCGGGCACAAATCAGGTTATAGACCGATATGGACCGTACTTTGCACAGCCGTCGGAAGTACAGAAGTCTACATGCTCAATTTCAGCTAAATCGTACAAAAATTGCGGCTTTCAGGGGCTTAAGAAGTCAAATCGGGAGAACGGGAGATCGGTTTTTATGGGAGCTATATCCAAATATGAACCGATATTTCCCATTTGCAATCCCTACATTAATAGCTAGCTTTACGCGTTCGACCGCTATCGTGATTTAGACAGACGGATGGACAGATGGACGGACAGCCATGGCTAGATCGACTCAGAATGTCGAGACGATCAGGAATATATAAACCTTATGGGGACTTAGATATTTCGAGGTGTTACAAACGGAATCACTAGATTAGTATGCCCCCATCCTATGGTGGGGTGGGTATAAAAATCATTATACAATATAAGTATGTATCAAGTTTCATGGTTTGGTGGTGGCTTTAAATGCTGCATACTTTATAGCTTTCCTTTGAGTTCCACAATGTCATGTTTCCTATTGGGTGGTTTTGCGACTCATATGTTCCCTTCTCCACGTAGCGCAAAGGTTAGCATGTCTGCCTATGACCCTGAACGCCTGGGTTCGGATCTGGCGAGAACATCAGATAAAAATTTTTCAGCGGTGATTATGCTCGCTAATGCTGGCAACATTGGGAGGTACTTTACAATTTGATATGGCAGCCGTGTAAAAACTTCTCAACAAAGAGTTATCGCACTGCGACATGCTGTTCGCACTCGGCTATAAAAAGGATGCCAACCTTATCCTTGAGCTTAAACTTGAATCAGACACCACTCATTGATATGTGAGAAGTTTTTCTCTGTTCCGTAATGGAATGTTCATGGGCAAAATAGCAAAGTGCAATCAAAAGTTCGCTTAAATCTGTTCGGCCACGGAGATGGATATCCAAAGTTCGGCTGGCGAAACTTCGAGCAATATTTGAAACACTTGCTACTGTACCTATAACATCTGCTCAAAGTTCAGAAAAAAGTTTTCCATTTCTGGAATAGGATTGTTTGCAAAGTGCCTTTTTAATCCACAATGACTTACTTTCAAGTTTATTAAACGATCGTTTTCCTCTCTCATTAGAAAATAACCTTTTTATACCCACCACCATAGGATGGGGGTATACTAATTAAGCCATTCCGTTTGTAACTCCTCGAAATATTTGCCTTAGACCCCATAAAGTACATATATTCTTGATTGTCATGACAATTTAAGTCGATCAAAATATGTCCGTCCGTCTTTTCGTTTGTAAAGATAGGCGCTTGAAATTTTGCACAAATACTTCTTATTTATGTATGTTAATTGGGATTAAATGGGGTATATCGGTGAATGTTTTTATATAGCTGCCATGTCGACCAATCTAGGATCTTGACATCTTGAGCCTCTAAAGGGCGCAATTTTTGTCTTTGTATGATTTCTAACAACTGTGTTAAGTGTGGTTCAAATCGGTCCATAACCTGATTTAGCTGCTATTAAAACCGATCTGAGGTCTTGACTCCTTCGATCTCTAGAGGGCGCAATTCCTATCCGATTTGGCTGAAATTTTGTATGAGGTGTTTTGTTATGACTTCCAAACACTATGCTAAGTATGGTTTTCAAATCGGTCTCTAACCTAACATAGCTGCCATGTAAACCGATCTTGGATCTTGATTTCTTGAGCCTCTAGGGGGCGCAATTCTTATCCGTTTCCGCTGAATTTTCGCATGAACTGTTTTGTTATGATTTCTAACAACTGTGTTAAGTGTGTTCAAATCGGTCCATAACCTGATTTAGCTGCTATTAAAACCGATCTGAGGTCTTGACTCCTTCGACCTCTAGAGGGCCATATAAACCGATCTTGAATCTTGACTTCTGGAACCTCTAGAGGTCGCAAGTCTCATCCGATTTGGCTGAAATTATGCATGAGGTGTTTTGTTATGATTTCCAACAGTTGTGTCAAATATGGTTTTAATTGGTTCCTAACCTAATATAGCTACCATATAAGCCGATCTGGGATCTCAACTTCTTGAGCATCTAGAGGTCGCAATTATTATCCGATTTGGCTGAAATTGTGTACTACGACTTCCCTCATGACCTTCAACAAACGTGGTCTGAATCGATCTATAGCCTGATACAGCTCCCGTATAAACCGATCATCCTATTTTACTTCTTGAGCCCCTCAAGGGCGCAATTTTTATTCGTATTGGCTGAAATTTTACGCAACGACGACTATATGGTCCGAATCGGACGATAACTTGATATTATAGATCCAATATCATAGCAATTCTTTCCTTTTATCATATGAATTTCTAAAAAAACATACCGGGAAAAGAACTCGACAAATGCGATCCATGGTGGAGGGTATATAAGATAAGGCCCGGTTGAACTTAGCACGCTTTTACTTGTTTTGAATACCCTTGTCGTTTATTTCAGTGCTTTTTAAAACAGGACCAATGAAATATTTCTCCTCAACTTTATTGTAGGGTATTTACTTGGCTTGTTGCCTTCTTCAAAGGACATTGACTAAATTTCGTATAAATTTATTTAGCATTTATGATGGCAAACGATTCGAACACGATTTTAGCTTATAAAAATAAATTTTCAAAATCAAATTTCTGTAGAATTCCGAGAATACACATGCACAGCATGCATATGTATCAATGTAAATATATATATGTATATGTACATGTGTGCATGCACAGACAAATGAACAATATTGTAGTACGTGCGTGCTGGTCCCTCAGATACTGAGGAATGAGAGTGCATGTGTGTGTGTGTGTTTTGGTGAGTGAGTATAAATGTATCTGCCACATATTGCCATCATAAGATTTCCAACAATAATAACAATAATAATAAACGATTTCCCTCACCCCAGTCAGTGTCCCTGCATCGCTTGCCACCTATCATTCTATTCCAGTTTAGTGGTCCTGCTCGTCCTTTTGCAATACATTTCAATTGAAATTTATGACATCGACAAACAATAAAAAACAGTCGGGCTACACAAACACTCTTGGAAACTTTTATTATATTCCGGCCATTGTGGGCATGATGATGTTCAGATAATGTTGGTGACGATGGCAATGATGCCACTCGGGTGATGATGCAGATGCTGCTGCTGCTGGTGGTGGTGCCACCGATAATCCCGATAACGATAAAGCAGAGATAATGCTCGGGTTTCTATTCGTTCGGATAAGAATAAAAGTCAATCTTGTCGGACAATAAATTTATCAAGTCATTCTTTATGATTGGACATCTTGACAATGTTCATTGCGTTGGAGAATGATGGTGGTGGCGAGGGGGGCGCAATGGATGAAGGTCTGTAAGTGGCATTGGCTATACAACAGCCGGAATGGATTTACTTTCGTGCACAGCTTTAGTGGTTCTCATTCCGCTACAACAACAAACAATTGACGATGCGGTCAACATTTCTGGATACAAAGTGGCACAAAAACGAAAACTATGGCCAACCAAGGATGGAGGGATGGGTTGGGGCGAAGGTACTTGATTTCTTTAATGTGGCATTGTCGATAAATCATCTCCTAGCCGTTTGTCCACTTTACTGCTTTGAGCTTGGTGACTTATCGGTGTTTGTTACACTGATTACGATTCTTCACTCCAAGATTCAATAACAATGTCTACAGTTGTCTTCATTCTGTGCCAAATGGTTTGTGTGTCAAGGACTTTTACCATCGAAACTACCGAAAGGATCTGTGGTCCATGACAGACGCATTTTGTGTTGAATGTTTCTGGCAAAATATTATTAAAAATGTAATGACGTGCATTGTTATATTCTACTGTGGGGCGATGGAAAACGACAGAGAGAGAAAGAGAGAGATAAAGTCCTTTGGATTTCATGAGCTGTCCAGAATAAATCTCACATGCACACATAACTGCATGAAAATTGCACACATTGATATGAATTGTGTGAAAATATTTATGAATCTTTAAAAATTGTCTCTGTTAAATGACAACAATGGCACACTCCATTATTGGATTTATGGATAGACAAGTGAATGAGATATATGTGCATATGTGTGAGTTAAATGTATTTAAGGATATATGTGTTTATTGAACACATATTGTCTTCTCGAAATATGACAGATAATTTTACCAACCAGTATATTCACACTCACTAAAAGGCAAGTCTCCGTAGAAAAAGCCTAGGGGCAGACAGACATTCATAGGTTCAGACAGCATAATTACTTGAAATTATTTTGGCCATGTCGTCAGAGGTTGCATGCAATTCTTCTTTCAGAAAACAAAAATCACATACTTTTTTTTTAATTTTTATACCCACCACCATAGGTGAGGGCATACTAAACAAGTCATTTCGTTTGTAAAACCTCGAAGTATTGTTATGCCATTGCATATCTTCTTATATATAACAAGTAAAAAGGAGTTAAGTTCGGCCAGGCCGAACTTTGGATACCCACCACCTCGGGTATATATGTAAATCACCCTTCATCAAAACCCGGTGAAAATTGCATAGCAGTGATAATGAAATGTGATCCGATTTGGACCAAATACAAATAAGTACAAGTCATTGTTCAACTATGTATAACAAATTATTGGTCTTTTTAGTAGCTATATATACAAATAAACCGATCTGAACCACAACATAGATGTCGACAAGCCTAACATAAGTCACTCTTTCAAATTTCGGTGATATCGGATTATAAATACGCTTTTTACGGGGCCAAGACTTTAAATCGAGATATCGATCTATATGGCAGCTATATGCAAATCTTGATCGATATAGACCAAATTGCAGAAAAATGTGGAGGGGCTTAACTTAACTCTCTGTCCCAAATTTCGGCAACATCGGATAATAAATGCGCCTTTTATGGGCCCAAAACATTACATCGAGAGATCGGTCTATATGGCAGCTATATCCAAATCTGGACCGATCTGAGCCAAATTGAAGAAGAATGTCGAAGGGCCTAACGCAACTAACGGTCCCAAACTTCGGTGACATCGGACAATTAATGCGCCTTTTATGGGCCCAAAACCTAAAACCGAGAGGTCGGTTTATATGGCAGCTATATCCAAATCTAAATCGATTAAGGCCAAATTGAAGAAAGATTGAAGGGCCTAAGACAACTCACTGTCCCAAGTTTTAGTAAAATCGGATAATAAATGTAGCTTTTATGGGCTTAAGACCCTAATTTGGAGGATCGGTCTATATGGCAGCTATAAACAAATCTGAACCGATCCAAATTGACGAAGGATGTCGAAGGGCCTAACACAACTCACCGTCCCAAATTTCAGCAAAATCGGATAATAAATGTGTCTTTTATGGGCCTAAGACCCTAAATCGGAGGATCGGTCTATATGGCAGCTATATTCAAATCTGGACCGATCCGGGCCAAATTAACAAAGGATGTCGAAGGGCCTAACGCAACTCACTGTCCCAAATTTCAGCAAAATCGAATAATAAATGTGGCTTTTATTGGCCTAAGACCCTAAATCGGCGTATAATTATATTAGGGCTATATCAAGATATAGTCCGATATAGCCCATCTTCGAACTTAACCTGCTTATGGACAAAAAAAGAATCTGTGCAAAGTTTCAGCTCAATATCTCTATTTTGAAAGACTGTAGCGTGATTTCAACAAACAGACGGACGGACATGTCTAGATCGTCATAGATTTTTACGCTGATCAAGAATATATACACTTTATGGGGTCGGAAATGGATATTTCGATGTGTAGCAAACGGAATGACTAAATGAATATGCCCCCTTCCTTCGGTGGTGGGTATAAAAGTCAATTTGTGTTTGTTTGTAGGTTTGTTTGTTTTTTTGTGTGTTCCTTATAGAATCAGAAAAGACTGAACCGATTTTCTTGAGATTTTCCCATATGGTGCATAATGATCCCGTGGTGAAAATAGGGTACTACATTTTTTGATACCTTAAGGGGGAGCGGACCCTCTCCCCTACCCTAATTTTCAGAAACGCCAGTTCTCGGAGATGGATGGTGCGATTTTAGCGAACTTTTGTGTGCTCTCTTATAGTAACCTACAAGCAAAAATTTGGTATCCAAATTTCGGATGGGGTACCTAGAAGGGACGCCCCACCCCAAAACCTTCCAAATATATATATACAGCAATCACGGCAATATGGGACTCAAATGAAAGGTATTTAAAATTAGAAAACGTATCTGGTATCCAATTGTGTGATCAAGTGTTTGGGGGACCACCCCAACCCCCAAAACACCCCTAAATTGGACATATTTACCGACCATGGCAATATGGGACTCAAATGAAAGGTATTTGCCATTGAAATATGAATCTGATATCCAAATTTGGGACAAATTTTCTGAGGGTCCACCCCTTCCCCAAAACACCCCCCAAACAGGATTTATTTACTAACCATGGCAATATGGGGCTTAAATAAAAGGTATTTGAGTGTAGAATACGAATCTGATATCCAGATGTGGGATCAAGTGTTTGGGGGGCCGCCCATCCCCAAGAACATATCCCAAAGAAGTCAAATTTACGACCATCGCAATATGGGACTCAAATTAAAGGTCCTTGGAAGTATAGCACGAATCTAATATGAATGTTCGGGAAAAGTGTCTATGGGGCCACCCCACCCCCATAACACCACCTAAATAGAAGTATTTGCTGACCATTGCAATATGAGGCTCAAATAAGAGGTAGTTTAGACTAGAACACGAATCTGATATATATATATATATGATTGGCCTTCCCATCCCCCAAAACACTCCCTAAACCGGTCATGTTGGCGTTCGGAGTAGACCATGAATCTGACATCAACATTTGGGACCAACTGTCTAGGGGACATCCCACCACCATAACAACCCCCAAGTAGGACGTATTTGTTCACCAAGACAATTTGGGTCTTCAAGACAGTGGAGCTCAATGTTCATAGTTTTTAGGCCCCATACCCCAAACCGGACATATTTTCTGGATTTTTCAATAAAGGGTTTAAGTGAATGATTTTTGAGATTGATATCCAATTTTGAGGCCTATGGCAATATGGGGTTCAAATATATGAGAATAGAGCACATTGCCGATATATTTTCAGGGCTTAGTGATTGGGGAATCACCCCACTCCCCCGAACACCCCTAAATCGGGCATATTTACCGACCATGTCAATGTGGGGCTTAAATTAAAGGAATTGGGGAGTAGATCAAGAATTGATACCCACTTTCGGAACTAATTTTCTGGGGGTCTACCCCTTTCCCAAAATACCCCACAAACAGCAATTTTTTACTGACCATCGCAATATGGGGCTCAAATAAAGGTATTTGGGAGTAGAATACGAATTTGATATCCAAATGTAGGACCATGTATTTCAAGTATCACTCCTCCCTCAAAACACCCCCCAAAGGGTTAAAAAATTTTCAACCATGCCAATATGTGGCTCAAATGAAAGGTATTTAGGATTAGAAAACTAATTTGATAACCAATTTTGGGACCATGTGTTTGGGGCACTCCTCATCCTGTAACTCCCCTCAAAAATGGGGTTTAAATAAATGGTATTTGAGAGAAGAGCACGATGCCGATATTTTTTCAGAGCCAAGTATCTTGGGGACCACCTCACCCCCGAAAACACCCCTAAATGAGACATCATGAGAATATTGGGCTGAAATAAAGTATTTTAAGAATGGAGTAAACATTACATCCAATCTTAAATTTGTAGACCAATAAGGATCATGTGGGATTCAGATAAAGGCACTTATATTGTTAAAATGTTAGTCAAGCGATATACTATTTACGTAAAATGGTATTTCACCAGAAGCTCTTTAATTGTCGAAAATAAATATACCAAGCAAAATTTTGTTCCAAATGAAGGCGCAGCGGAGCGGGCCCGGCCTAGCTAGTAGTATATATATTCTTGACCGTCTTGATATTTTAAGTCGATCTAGCCGTGTGAGTCCGTTCCTCTGTCAGTGCGTTTGCCGAAATCACGATGGCAGTTGAACGAAAAAATGAATTTTGTGCAGTTCTTTTTATTTATGTAAGCTTTCGGTATTGCAGATGCCGAACTGTCTGTTCAAATTTGGATGTAGCTCTTTAGATTTGGCTTCTAGAGCCTCTAGAGGCGGCTGCTTTTATTTCTTCTTCTTAAGGATTTTTGCTATTTTGCAGGAAGAAAATTCAATGCCCTAGAGCAACTACAACGCTGTCTTGTCCTTAAAACTTGGCTACAAGGAAAACAGGATTGAACGAGTGTACATTTACCGCTATATATTGGAAAGTCATGGCAAGAATGAAGGAGCGGATGAGTAGTCAAAAACTCTGAGCATTGGCCATATAAAACATTTTTATCCACAATTTTTAGGTGTGGCTAGAAATTTACCTATGATCCTAACACCGATTTAAACAGAATAAAATGGATTATGAATGATATTAAGCAAAGCTTTTTAGATGGATAATAAAATATTCCATACCAAATTTCGTAAAAATCAGTCTATACTTATAGCTGAGTGTAAATCGGACAATAAATTATTTTTTGTACCTTAAAAACAAAACAATCACGGATTGACGGAACCCTAGTACTGCCATCTGGCAGAACATGTTACGGACAATAAAAAGGCCATAAGGGCAATTGCAACTAAGACGGTAAGATCACGAACAGTGTTGCAATATAAGAAGGAGATGAACGCCCTCTGTATCAATGTGGAGCAGCGAAACCGTCGGTAGGACAGCGAAAATCCTATGGGAGATCCAGATCGTGAGAAAACAAAGCTATTACTGAAAGGAAGTAAGAAGGAGGTCAGTATTCCAATAGGTATCATAATGGGACACATATGATTACGAGCCCACTTACGTAATTCGGTGCGCAAACGATAGCACGTGTAGATGTAGAGACGTTGAAGCATTTCCTGTATTATTGCCCGGCTTTCGCGACTTACAGACACCGGCACTTAGGTGGGGAAACAATACCAGACTTGAACCAACTTAGGGGCTTGGCATGGAACAATTAAGGATTTTGTAGGTAAAGTTGAAAAGAGGGTACAGATATTAATCTGCCCCATGCCACTATAGACATACACCTAAGCCAGTAATCGGGTTGTTGTGCGCTCTAAAAACTAAAAAGTAACCCCGAAAAAGTCAATCTATGTTAGGAATTCGATGCTACTTACAAAATCCTTCATTGTTTTCCATGCCACGCCCCTAAGTTGATTCATGTCAGGTATTGTGTCCCCGCCTAAGTACCGATGTATTTTAGCCTCGAAATCCAGGCATTGACATGGGAAATGCTCCAACGTCTCATCATACACGTCCTCTTACGATCCGGATCACCCCATAGGATTTTCGCCGTCCTACCAACAGTTTCGCTGTTCCACAATGTTACGTTCGAAAGACTTCGGGTTAATCAAGTTTATTGACGGCAGTCAACTGGCCATCACCGCCAAATCGTCTGCCCTTTTATTCCCCCTTACTCCGTTATTTCCCGGCACCCAAACGATGCGGATTGTGCCATTGTCAGAGGAGGCGTTAATCTTCTTCTTACATTCAAAGATTGTTCCTGATCTTACCGTCCTGGTTGTTATTGCCCTTAAGGCAATTTAATTGTTCGTAAAGATGTTCACGCTCGACATCCTTGCGTTAACAACACACTACCTCACGCATTCCGTCATCGCCCGAATCTCTGCTTGCAGGACGGTATTATGGTCAGACAGCCTAAAACAGATATCATTCCCTGGGTTCTCAATGTTGGCTTCCAGGCCCACTCTTCCCCCTTTCTTTGATCCATCCCTGAAACATGATCTTCCAGATGATGGGTTCCGTCAGTCCAAGATTGTGCCGTTGGCAGCAGTGCCTCGCACTCGACTTCAAGTGTCGTCTCAGGTATCCGATCGGAAACCTCTTGCATTCCTTCCAGGTTTCCTATCGTCACCTCGATTATACCGCGATGGTATGAGCAGCTCCCATCCTCACTCCCTTCTTCTATCGCCTTAAGTCACATAGCCGCACTGGCATCCTCACATTAAATCTGTGTGTCAATGGGTCGGATATCCAGAATAGACTCTAGTGCACTAGTGGGCGTGGGTTGGTCTGGGCGGACCTTCCTCCCTACCCCAAAGTACTACTCAAAAATAAAAGTGGACCGATCTGGACAATATAAGACTCAAATGAAAGGTATTCAAGAGTAGAGTACGAATTTCATTACAAAAATAGGGTCCAAATACCTGGGGGGCTGCCCCAACCCCAAAACCCCTTAAAATAGCTTTATTTGACGATCTTGACAATATGGGACTCAAATGATAGGTATTTGCCAGTAGATAACGAATCTGGCATACAAACTCATGTCGAAGTATAGAGGGTTTCCCCACCCCCACAAAACGCCCGAAATGGGCGCATGAGCCAATCACGGATATAGGGGACTCGGTTTGTTTGTTCCGTATAGACTGAAAAACGGCAGAGCCGATTTTCCCGAAATTTTCTTATATTGTGTAGGTTGATCCGGAAGGAAACATAGCCTATATAATTTTTCGGTATTTGAAGGTATTTCGTGCCAAAATCACGACCCAAAATCAAAAGTAGACCGAACAGGACAATATAGGTATCAAATAAAAGGTATTGGAGAGAACAATACGAATATGGTATTAAGATGAGTCTAAGTACCCATAGGGCTGCCTACACCCCAAAACTGCCCCAAACAGACATATTGGGCGTTCATTTCAATATGGGGCTGAAATGAAAGGTATTCGGGAGTAGATTTCGAATCTGCGATACAAAATCAGATCGAAGTATAGGGGGTCATGCCACCCCTCAAAAACGCCATTAGACCCACTATGACTATATGATACTCGGCTGAATCGATTTTCTTAAAATTTCCATAGATTGTGTGCGTTTGTCTGGAAGGAAACATAGGCCATATAATTTTTAGATATCGGATGAAGGCGGACCCTCCCCTTTATCGCAAAAACGCCACCCATATCCGAAAGTGGTCCGATGGGCACAATAAAGGTATCAAATGAAAGGGTATTGGAGACCAGAACACGAACATGGTATTAAAATTTGAGTTCAAGTACCCATCATTTCCGTTGGGATTAAAGAACGAATTTGAGATATATTTTCAGTAAAAAGTGCCGGTGGCCGACCCAGCCCCAAAACACCCTCCAAACGGTTCATATTTACCGGCCATGGCAATATGGGGCTCAAATTAAAGGGATTTGGAAGTGCAGCACGAATTTGATATCCATATTTAAGTCGAAATGTCTGAAGTGCCATCCCACCCCTTTTGAGAACTTTACCCCGAGGAAGAATATTACCACCAGGAACCGAGAAGAGGCAAATTCTCACACATCAATGAGTGCTTTCCGATTCAAGTTTAAACTCAATGATAAGGGATCTTTTTTTTTATAGCCGAGTCCGAACGGCGTCCCGCAGTTCGGGAAAATTTTTAAATGACCATGCATGGCATTGAACCTCGCGAATGTCGCCAACATTAAGAGGGGATATACACCGCTTTATTTGATGTTCTCTTCAGGATTCGAAGGCGTTCAGCGTCATAGTCTAAAATGGCATGAATTCGATATCCGCATTCAGGGCGAAGTGTCCCCACCTAGTTCTCTATAAACGCCATAAAATATGGTCTTTGTCCGTTGCTCCTTGTCTTCTCTTCGAGCATGGACACAAATAAGACTGATGCTAATGGTCATTATGCGGATTGTGACTAGTCTCTCATCAATCGCAGCTTAGTGTTGTGAAATCGAAAAATTTTGGAAATAATTCTGAAACTTTTGAATGGATATGGACATGTACACAAAATTTTACATAGTCAATGTTGAGGTGTTTTCCAATAAGTACAGCTGTCCTATAAACTGATCTCTCGAAGGCGCAATTATCACTCGATTTGGCTGAAATTTTGCATCTAATGTATATACTCAGTTTACATTGTTCTTGATATTTAAGTGCTTTTGGGATTAAAATTAGTTAAATGTTCTTAAAATTTAGTACTGCACGATTTCCTTCTTCCAGAGAAGAATATAGCCCTAGCACATAATTAAAGATCTCTTTGACAATAGATGGCATGAAGCTGATGCATTCTGACGAAAATTCAATTAAGTACATGTAAAGGAAGACAAGGCTGCGCCTGGCTTGTACTCGTGTTGTACCACAAGATGCTTAAATATTTCATTAACAATTCTTTTATTGTTTGCCATGATGATTTATAAACTGCCATCTCGTATTAGACACAATATCTGTAAACATTGCTAACAAACATGGAACGTGATTTCTTAATAGAATTTAAGCAAATAGTAGTACCAAGACAAGAGTACATGCACACGAGCCAAGTATCGCCACGTACAATGCTCCATGTCAAACATTGTGCACACGGAATCCTATGTCCTTGCAAATATTCCTGGTGAGTATATTCACCAAGAAATAATTCCATACGAGAATATTTGCTCTGGCACTGCACGAGCTCCCTACGGTTGATGTGTATCGCGCCCGGTCCACAGCCAACACCAACCTATAGTGGGAGAACAACGAAATTCTGAGAGACAAAAAAAAACAGCAAAAGACACAAAAACCGACAGACGGACAGACAGACAGACAGACAGATAACGACGAATCACACAACATTCAATTTTAAAATTCATCCTGTTTTGCATACTAAATGATGATGTAAATAATACATTACTCCACTCGTACCACACCAGAAATGACAACTGGAACTTTAGCGGCAGGACGAAGCAAATTTGGCACCAACCTCATCCGGCATTATCACCCAGTGATGAACGAAAACAAAATTATCCAGCTTTGTCAAGGTAGGTGTGCGCCTTTTACTCTTCAGCTCCGAATGGCAGTGATTACATTGTGGCAATGGATGAGAAGTTCAATGTTTGGTAGTGGATAGAAAATTAAAATTACTTATATACCAGTATTAGTCAAATATTGTGGTAGTGTATTCTCATTCTCGCTTAGGATATCGAAACTTTTTTTCGTGCGCAGCAGCCGTTATGAATTATTCATAATAATTTTCGTAGTCGTGTAATTGTGGGTGAACCCCAAATTAAATCATGGAACACTGTGTAAAACTTTTACAGCTTGATGCCGAGGAGATTTTTCAGTTTGAAGCAAACATTCGAAGCTTATTTTAGTGGAAGCGTTTGCAAGTGATTTGTTTAAGATAACAAATTTCATATTCCGATAATAACTGCTCGTACTAAGATTTTCTTAAATCTCTTGCCTATCGCTCCATCTAGAAATGTTGTAATGGACAAAAAGTTGCACTGATACCAAATATGGATAGCAAGTAAGATAGTGCCAAGTTCGGCTGGGTCGAATCTGATATACCTTCCACCATGGATCGCATTTGACGAATTCTTTGGGCGGTATCTCTTTTTAGGTAAACAAAGAATAATGAACGAGTAAAAAGGCGATATACACAAACCACCTCTCGTCAAAATCCAGTGAAAAATGCATACCTTATGCGCCATAGCAGCTTTATCGAAATATGTTCCGATTTGGACCATATACTAATAAGTACCAGTCATTGTTGAATTGTGTATAACAAAATATTGGTCCTTTATGTAGCTAAATCTAAAAAAAAATCGATCTGCATATATACGACACGGATGTCAAAAAGCTTCACATAGGTCACTGTGTCAAATTTCAGTGAAATTGGACTATAAATGCGCCCTTTATGTGGCCAAGTCTTTAAATCGAGATATCGGTCTATATGCCAGCTATATCCAAATCTGGACCGCTTTGGGCCAAATTGAAGAAGAATGTTGAAGGGCCCAACACAACTCACGTCTTTTATGGACCCAAAGCCATAAATCCGAGTATCGGTCTATATGGCAGCTTTATACAAATCTGGACCAATCTGATCCAAATTGAAGAAAGATGTCGAAAGATGTACCAAATTTCAGCAAAATCGGATAATAAATGTGGCTTTTATGGGCCTAAGACTCTAAATCGGCGGATCGGTCTATATGGCAGCTATATCCAAATCTGGACCGATCTGAGCCAAATGAAAGAACGATATCGAAGGCTATAACACAAACCACTGTCCCAAATTTCGGCAAAATTGGATAATAAATGTGGCTTTATGAACCTAAGACTCTAAATCGGCGTATCGGTCTATATGACAGCTCTATCCAAATCTGGACCGATCTGAGCCAAATTGAAGAAGGATATCGAGTGGCCTAACACAACTCACTGTACCAACTTTCAGCAAAATCGGATAATAAATGTGGCTTTTATGGGCCTAAGACTCTAAATCGGCGGATCGGTCTATATGGCAGCTATATCTAAACACAGCTATATCTAAAACAGCAGATTTTGTCTGCTGATTGGCACAGTGAGTTGTGTTGGGTACTTCGACATTTCCCCTTAATGTGGCCCAGATCGGTCCAGATTTGAATATAGCTGCCATATAGACCGATCTCTCGATTTAAGGCTTTGGGTCCATAAAAGCCGTATTTATTATCCGATGTCGTCGATATTTGGGACAGTGAGTTACGTTAAGCCCCTCGACATACTTCTGCAATATGGCACAGATGGGTCCAGATTTGGATATAGATGTCATATAGACCGATCTCTCGATTTAAGGCTTTAGGCCCCTAAAAGGCGCATTTATTGTTCGATGTCGACGAAATTTGGGACAGTGAGTTACGTTAAGCCCCTCAACATACTTCTGCAATATGGTACTGATCGGTCCAGATTTGGATATAGCTGCCATATAGACCGATCCGCCGATTTAGGGTCTTAGGCCAGTAAAAGACACATTTATTATCCGATTTTGCTGAAATTTGGGAGAGTGAGTTGTGTTAGGCCCTTCGACATCCTTCTTAAATTCGGTCCAGATTTGGATATAGCTGCCATATAGACCGATCCCTCGATTTAAAGTCTTGCGCCCATAAAAGGCGCATTTATTGTCCGATTTTGCCAAAATTTGGAACAGTGAGTTGTGTTAGGTCCATCGACATCCTTCTTCAATGTGGAACACATCGGTCCAGAATTGGATATAGCTCCAATAGACCGATCTCTCGATTTAAGGCTTTGGGCCCATAAAAGGCACATTTGTTGTCCGATGTCGTCGAAATTTGGAACTGTGGGTTAAGTTGAGCCCCTCGATATACTTTTGCAATATGGCACAAATCGGTCCATATTTAGAAATGCCTGTCATATAGACCGATCTCTCGATCTCGCCGAAATTTGGGACAATGAGTTGTGTTGGGCCCCTCGATATTCTTTTTCAATTTGGCTTAGATCGGTCCAGATTTCGATATAGCTGCCATATAGACCGATCTATCGGTTAAGGTTTTGGGGCCATAATAGGTGTATTTAATGGCCGATTTCGTCGAAATTTGGTACAGTGAGTTGTGTTAGGCTGTTTGACTTTTTTCTGCAACTTGGTTCAAAACGGTCCAGATTTGAATATAGCTGCCATATAGACCGATATCTCGATTTAAAGTCTTGGCCATATAAAAGGCGCACTTATAATCCGATTTCACTGAAATTTGACACAGTGACTTATGTTAGACTTTTCAGCATTCGGGTATGGGGCATAAGGTATGCATTTTTCACCGGATTTTGAAGAAAGGTGGTTTACTTCTATACCCGGCCCCGCCGAACTTAATGCCTTTTTACTTGTTTAATATAAAAGAGAAAAATGTCTTTCGCTCGAGCTTTCAAATTGTAGTTTAGTTAAATTCTTCCGAAATGTAAATATTGCACATGTGGTACATTTATGCCAACTAAACCAAATTAGCGTGTTGCAAATGAATGAAGTTAGAACAAAGTGGTCGCCAGGAGGCAACAATTCGTAACTGAGAACTTCTTTCCGCAGTTTATCTGATATTTTCCAGTTTCGTAAGTATGTGTATGATGTGGGTATTTACTACCCAACACATCATTTGCTTTATCCATTTTGGTTTTCTAGTATACTACATTCCTTGCTTAGTAGAGCTTTAGTAGTTGTTTTGCACTCACTACAGCCGTTGTACAACATGTCTATGTTGTGGGAATGCCAGTGTACACATATGTATATTTATACCATCTATATGGGTGTTTGTACTACTCGTATGCTAGAATGCTCGTTCATAAATAGCACCTAAACTAACGTCTGGATAACGACTATTCGGATAAGTTAATTCTGTGAAATCCCACAGGAGATAATTTAATCCCACCTAGCAAAGTTACTCAAGTGAAAAAATGTCACAAAGGAATGAAGCCTCCCTGACAGAACTACGGTCGGTGTGAAACAACATCGTAGTTGGCGCCACAGCCAATTCCAACACCTCCAGCACAGAAACAGAAAATACTAGACCAACCGATGAAGAGCAGCCATGGAAACAAAAGCAAACTTGGAGAAGAGTAAAAACCAAAGGCCAGCACGACACTTGGCGTTCTTGTGAACGCTGGCGACTGCCAGCCCAAGTTCGAGGCAACCAAGGTGGCAAAGGAAACAAAAACACACCAGAAAATCACATGTGCCCAACTCGAGGATTGATAAAATACAAAACACAGTCCTTGGCTGCCATTTGGTGTTTACCAAAGATAAATTGAGTTCCAACACGATGTAAATCTACCCAAACAGCAAAAACAACAGCAGCATGCACAACTGGAAACGTACAGCGAGCACAATCGGAGATGTCCTCGCCAAAGTTGTGACAGTCCAACGAGGGTCTGGCGTCGTGGGTTCCCCTGGGTTTTGTTTATGGAGCGGTTTAAATCTTCAATGATGTTTTAAATGGCAGTTCGTCATTACCTCTAGTCCTTTGGCCCTGTGGAATGACACCGAAAGTGGTCTTTGTCTTGTTTATTTGCTGTGGGTTGAACTGTGATGTGCCGAAGGTTGAATGGAATTGTTTTTGCTGCGTCTCGCTTTAAACCTTTTAGGTCTCCGGTGTCTCTTAGCTGTTGGTGTCCTTTGTTCTCTTTTTGCTTTTAAGCCACCCTAGTATATGAGTGTGAATATTTTCCTTTTCGCTTTGGCTTTTGCAGTCACAAGCGCTGTCGCTATGGCTGTCGACGTGTTTGCTTAGCCATTTGCAGAGTAATTTAAAATTGATGGCAACAGATTTATCGTTGCAGGTTTCACACCGATGAGCATTAACCGTGCTTGGCTTCAGGTGAATGCCCATGTGGTAACCTAGCAAACACCTCTTACGTTCCCTAATGCAAATAGTCCCAATCGCACATCCACACACAAAGCGAATGAGTGTCATTGTATCCTTTTTATGCTCACATTTGCCATATAGCAATTATTGCAAATTGCCAGGGACATGTTGAATGTTTTCGTATACATATTGACCTGACCTTGTCCTTGCCAATAAATATTGAACAAAAAACAAACTCATTGGGTGTTGATAAATCAGCATAAGGTCAATGTCGGGACACAATCAAAACTGTGTTTGATGCCTGTTGCTCAATTTTTTCACTTTGTGTCACTTTTTTGTGCGAGAGAAACAAACCTTGGCACAAGAACTTGTCGACTTTTTGGTTCTTAGAAAGTCCAGCGTGGCTTGCTACATTTATTTACTACAATAGATTTAATTAACATTCGTTCTTAGATTTTACAAAACAAGTAAAAGCGTGTTAAGTTCTAAGCAGCCGAAACTTGAGAGCCCACCACCGTGGATTCTGCTCTTTAGTTATTCCACATACCAAACTTCTGTCAAACCAGCAAAAATAAAAGCTTCTAGGAACCAAACATGGATGATCGGGAGACTGCTTTACATGGGAGCTATATCAGGTTATAGACTGATTTGGACAGTACTTGGCACAGTTGTTGGAAGTCATAACAGAACACGCCGAATAAATTTTTAGCCAAATTGGACAAAAATTGCTGCTTCCAGGGGCTCAATAAGTCAAATCGGGAGATCGGCTTATATGGAAGCTATATCAGGTTATAGACTTATCTAAACCGTACTTGGTATAGTTATTGAAAGTCATAACATTCAAAATTTGAGCCAAATCGGACAAAAACTGCGGTTTCCATTGGCTCAAAAATCAAATCGGGAAATCGGTTTATATGGGAGCTATATCAGGTTGTAGACCGATTTATACCCCAGTTGTTGAAAGTCACATCAAAACACTGTGTGCAAAATTTCAGCCAAATCTGACAATAATTGCGGCTTATAAGGGCTCAAGATACGGTCCTGCAGGCGGAGATCCGGGCGTTCACGGAATGCGTGAAGTTGTGTGGTGCTAACGCGAGGACGTCGAGTGTGGACATCTTTACGGATAGTAAAATTGCCATAAGGGCAATAACAACCAGGACGGTAAGGTCACGAACAGTTTTGCAGTGTAAAAAGGAGATTAACGCCTTCTCTGAGGACGGCAAAATCCGCATCGTTTGGGTACCGGGCCATAAAAGAGTAAGGGGAAATGAAAGGTCAGACGAATTGGCGGTGAAGGCCAGAGGACTGCCGTCAATAAACTTGGTTAACCCGAAGTCTCTCGGGTCGATGAGTCCGAGTTGAGGTAGTGGGCAACGAATGCGCATGCAACATTGTGGAACAGCGAAACGATCGGTAGGACGGCATAAATCCTATGGGGGGATCCAGATCGTGAGAAGACGAGGCTATTACTGAAAGGAAGTGAGAAGGAGGTCAGCATAGATATTGGTATCATGACGGGACACATAGGAGTACGAGGTCACTTATGTAAAATCGGTGCGGCAAGTGATAGCATGTGTAGGGCATGCGGGGAAGATGATGAGACTTTGGAGCATTTCCTTTGTCATTGCCCGGCTTTCGCGTCTAACAGATGCCGGCGCTTAGGTGGAAACACAATACCAGACATGATCCAACTCAGGGAAGTGGTGTTGAAAACAATTAAGGATATTGTAAGTAGCACCAAGCCATAGTCCAAGCCAAGCCAAGTCCATAGTGGGAGATCGGTTTATATGGGAGTTATATCAGGTTATAAACCGATTCGGACCGCACTTGGAGTTGTTGGAAGTCATAACAGAAGACTACATGCAAAATTTCAGCCAATCGGGTCTCAAAAAGTCAAATCGAGAGATCAGTTTATATGGGAGCCATATCTAAATCTGAACCAAAATTATCCAATTGCTAGCTAGCTTTACGCTTTTATATGGGAGCTATATTTTTGTCTGAACCGATATGGCCCATTTCCAATCTCCGACCACATCAATATTAAGTATCTGTGCAAAATTTCAAGCGGGTGGCTTCACGCGTTCAACCACTATCGTGATTTCGACAGATGAACGGACGGACATGGCTAGATGGTCGATACGATCTAAAATATATATACTTAATGGGGTCTTAGGCGAATATAGGTGTTACAAACGGAATGATTAGATTAGTATACCTCCATCCTATTTTGGTGGGTATAACAAAAAATGACGCGTTATGGTATGAGTTGCGTTCGACCGCTGCAGATCTCTGGTATGCACTCCAACCTCACGCTATTACAAGGCCCCTTCTATGTCCAGAAAGGCAGACAAAGTGAAGTCGCCAGCACCCAAACTCCCCTCTTGAAGGGCACTCTAAGTGTAGTCATGCTGACAGTCGCATATCTGGGTTATCAGCATGCCTACACTAGTCTCTCTAGTGTCTTTCAAAATGAAGGAGTAGAGATGGTTTAGCCTATGGTCCTTGGGTAGAGAATATCATGATTTTCCCGCCTTCGGGATAAGAACCACCTTAACTTGCCGCACCCAGACTGTACATAGTACAGCAAAACCCAGCTCCTAAAAATCCTCTCAAGTAGATGTATGGTAAATAGTCTTGTTTTTTGCAATGTAACAGGAAGTACACAATCTGGTCCCGTTGACCCGTTGGGCTTAAACGAATTCACAGTCCAAACTATCTTTCCCTCCATTGTCATGTCCTCAACCACAGACAGTGACTTGGCACTATTTTTTAACAGAGGAACATCAAAGCAATTCCAGTTCATTGACCTAGCGACCACTTCCAGGCACCCGGGGAAGTGCATTCCAACCAGCTAGGTTCCTGCCAGGTTCCATCATCTCCTAGAATGCTTCCAAGGGTTTTCGATTCTTTAGAGATCATTCTTCAGAATCCACCGTAGAGCAGACGTTAACAAGTCCGTCTATTGCGCTGAATGGGTTCGAATACTGGCGGAAAAAATCAGAAAAAAAATTTTTGCGTTGGGGACATGTACGTGTTGTTCTATGCCATGTAAAAACTTCTCTCCAAAGAGATGTCGCACTGCGGCACGCCGCACAATGGGATGGGAAAAATATAAGTGGAAATAAGTCTGCTATTTTGGCACGAATAGAAATATCTTCATGAAATTTTACATGGTTATAGCTGAGAAGTCCCAGAGGCCCATTGATGGGCCTTCAAAGTTGGGTACCTCTGACCAACAATTTTGCTCGGGCTGTCAAGAGCGCATTTATGGCCCAATTTTCAAAATGAGGCCATGAAATACACTTTTGTGGAAAAAAAAATCAAATTTAAAATATTATAAAACCAAAAGTACTAGAGATATCGCTCTAATTTTTCACAAGTTTGTAGATCAATATCTTTTTAAAAAAATTAGTACAATTTTTGGCCACATTTCTTGATGAAAATACCCAAAATCCCCACACCGGGGAAAGATGTTTGCAAATTTGACATTTTTTAGCAAAATGTCCTTAAAGACCTCAATCCTTGGATGACGCAAAATATTTTTTGCATGCAATTAGTTATTACTTGGGGCAATGTCAAACAAGTAAAAGCGTGCTAAGTTCGGCCGGGCCGAATCTTATATACCCTCCACCATGGATCGCATTTGTCGAGTTCTTTTCCCGGCATCTCTTCTTAGGCAAAAAAGGATATAAGAAAAGAGTTGCTCTGCTATTAAAGCGATATCAAGATATGGTCCGGTTCGGACCACAATTAAATTATATGTTGGAGAACTGTGTAAAATTTCAGCCAATTCGTATAAGAATTGCGCCCATTGGGGCTCACGAAATAAAATAGAGAGAACGATTTATATGGGATCTGTATCGGGCTATAGACCGATTCAGACCATAATAAACACGTTTGTTGATGGTCATGAGAGAATCCGTCGTACAAAATTTCAGGCATATCGGATAATAATTGCGACCTCTAAGGGTCAAGAAGTCAAGATCCCAGATCGGTTTATATGGCATCTATATCAGGTTATGAACCGATTTGAACCTTATTTGACACAGTTGTTGAAAGTAAAAATAAAATACGTCATGCAAAATTTCAGCCAAATCGGATAGGAATTGCGCCCTCTAAAAGCTCAAGAAGTCAAATCCCCAGATCTGTTTATATGACAGCTATATCAGGTTATGGACCGATTTCAACTATACTTGGCACAGTTGTTGGATATCATAACGAAATACTTCGCGCAAAAATTCATTCAAATCGGATAAGAATTGTGCCCTCTAGAGGCTCATGAAGTCAAGACCCCAGATCGGTTTATATGGCAGCTATATCAGGTTATGCACCTATTTGAACCATACTTGGCACAGTTGTTGGATATAATAACAAAACACGTCGTGCAAAATTTCATTTCAATCGGATAAGAATTGCGCACTCTAGAGGCTCAAGAATTCAAGACCCAAGATCGGTTTATATGGCAGCTATATCAGGTTATGGACCGATTTCAACCATACTTGGCACAGTTATTGGATATAATAACAAAACATGTCGTGCAAAATTTCATTCTGATCGGATAAGAATTGCGCACGCTAGAGGCTCAAGAAGTCAAGACCCAAGATCGGTTTATATGGCATCTATATCAGGTTATAAACCGATTTTAACCATACTTGGCACAGTTGTTGGATATCATAACAAACCACGTCGTACAAAATTTCATCCCAATCGGATAAGAATTGCGCACTCTAGAGGCTCAAGAAATCAAGACTCAAGATCGGTTTATATGGCAGCTATATCAAAACATGGGCCGATATGGCCCATTTACAATACCAACCGACCTACACTAATAAGAAGTATTTGTGCAAAATTTCAAGCGGCTAGCTTTACTCTTTCGGACGTTAGCGTGCTTTCGACAGACAGACGGACGGACGGACGGACGTCGTCTTCTAGAACAGACGGACGGACAGACGGACGGACATGGCTAGATCGACATAAAATGTCACGACGATCAAGAATATATATACGTTATGGGGTCTCTGACGAATATTTCGAATAGTTACAAACAGAATGACGAAATTAGTATACCCCCCATCTTATGGTGGAGGGTATAAAAATGGGGGTCTCAGCTTTGCGTTTTGAGAACCCGAACGATTTTCCCATTTTTTGTTAAAAAATGCCAATATTGTAATTCACAGATATACTATTAGAGTTAACACAACTTATAAATTTCAGCCAAATCGAATAAGAATTGCGTGCTCTAGTGGCTCAAGAAGTCAATATTCAAGATTGATTTATATGGCAGCTATATCAAAGCATGAACCGATATGGCCCATTTACAATCCCAACTGACCTACACCTATAAGAAGTACTTGTGCAAAATTTCAAGCGGCTAGCTTTACTCCTTCGAAAGTTAGCGTGCTTCGACAGACATACGGACGGACGGACAGACGGACTGAAATGGATAGATCGACATAAAATGTCATGCCGATTAAGAATATATATACTTCATGGGATCTGAGACGTATATTTCGAGGAGTTGCAAACAGAATGATGAAATTAGTATACCCTCATCCTATAATGGAGGGTATAAAAATATCCCGCACACTACCACTGTGGTACAGGGTATTATAGATTTGTGCATTTGTTTGCAACGCTAAGAAGGAGCAGAGCTAGACCCATTGATAAGTATACAGATTGACTCGGAATCCATTTTCGATTCGATTTAGCCCATGTCCGTCTGTGAGTCCATGTATTCTTGTAATCAAAGTGCAGGTCGTATTTGTTGTCCGATTGTCACGAAATTTTGCACATGTCACTTTTTTGGCCCAAGGATATACGCTATTGATTTTGAAAAAAATCGGTTCGAATTTAGATATAGCTCCCATATATATCTTTCATCCGATATGGCTTTTTAACGCTATAGAAGCCACAATTTTCGTCCCATCTTTATTTGGCATTGGGTATTTTATTTGAGGGGTACATATGTGTGCAAAATTTCATAAAAATCCATTCAGATTTAGATATCGCTCCCATATATATCTTTCATCCGATATTGACTGCGAAGGCTGTAGAAGCCACAGTTTTAGTCCGATCTTTAAAATATTTTGCGCAAGATGTTTCATTTGACGACCTAAGATGTGTAGAAAATCGGTCCAGATTGAAATATAGCTCCCATATATATGTATCGCCCGATTTGCACTTAAATTGCCGTAGTAGCTACAATTTTCAACCGATCTGCACAAAATTTTGGCACGTTACCGATCTTAATATATCTATACAATTTCATAAAAATCGGTCCAGATTTGGATATAGCTCCCATATATATATCTTTCGTCCGATTTGGCCTTTCAAAGCTGTAGAAGCCGCAATTTTTGGTCCGATCTTTACAAAATTTGGCACGAGGTGCTTTATTTGACGTCTTCATATATGTTTTCATGAAAATCGGTTCAGATTTAAATATAGCTTTCTTATATATCGTTCATCCGATATGTCCTTTTAAGGCTGTAGAATCCACAATTTTCGTCCGATTTTCCATGAGACGTTTAAATTGACTTTCCAATACGTGCGCAAAATTTCATTAAAATCAGTCCTAATTTAGATATGGCTCCAATGTGTATATTTCACCCGATATGGACTTTTAAGGCAGTAAAATCCACAATTTTGGTCACATCTCTACAATACAGTATCCCAGTATATGTCATTAAAATTGGCACATGTTTCGATATAACTCCCATATA
The DNA here is from genome assembly GCF_963082655.1 of Stomoxys calcitrans. NCBI lineage: Eukaryota > Metazoa > Arthropoda > Insecta > Diptera > Muscidae > Stomoxys > Stomoxys calcitrans. The sequence goes on along the minus strand of NC_081555.1, from coordinate 44,720,455 downwards.
ATCTTTTATACGACATGGCCTTTTAAAGATGTGGAAATACAATTTTTTTGTCCTATGGTAGGAAAATCTTACAAGGTTCTAAATTGCTATTTCAATTGGTATCCAAATTAAAGTCTGACTAGATTTCGATATAAGTTCTACATATAAAAAGTACTACATGCACTAGGTGGTGTAGGGTATTATATAGTCGACACCGCCCGACTTTTGCCTTTCCTGACTGTTTTTGTATGGCTTTCTAAGTACTTTCCAGCAAAAATTTTGAAAATCACACCATAAATGCGTCTTTTAAAAGCCTGAACAAAATTTTGTAAGGCCAAAGGCCCAAGGGGCCCTGGGATTTCTAGGGCCATGGATATTTTGAATATAAACTGGCTGTTACCATGTAGAATTTCTTGAAGATATCTCTATCCGTTCCAAAATGACAAACTTGTTTCCACTTATTTTTTTCCCTTCTCACTGAGCGCCGTTCAGACTCGGCTATAAAATGTAGGCCTCTTATTGATTGAGCCTACATTGAGCATAAACTTGATCGGACTACACTCATTGATATGTGAGAAGCTTGCCCCTGTTTCTTAATGGAATGTTCATAGGCAAATTTTGCATTTGCATTTGCAGAAGTCATTCTTAAGAACTCTCAGAGCAGGTCCGCACGTAGCTTGGTTTTATTCGCCCTCGTAGTCTGTCTGAGTTTCCTCAGTCCATGTTCCACCAAACAGGTTGCGATCTCTTACTCGTATATTGTCTGAGGCCATTTCTCCATATATCTACTCAACTTGAACACTGTCATCAGTTTCGCTACCAATTCAATCTCCCTAATATCAATAATCAAAGTTTACAGACCCTCGCGTCAACGCTCTCCACAAAGCGGTCCCAGATGTGCTTGTGGACAACTTCCGATCGAAGAAAATATAACTCCCTAGACATTAAAACTAACTCACTGACATACAAATCCAAGTATATCGTTCATTTTATCATTCTCATATATTCCTAATATTGCATTACGACTACTAATAAGCTATTCATAACTATTAAAACTTATTAAAGCTTATTACTGTCTCATAACTTTTTATGATTTCGCCCACAATAACACGTTCCCAACCCTTACCTTAAAAGTTTTGTACACAGTTCCCAAGTTTATATTCATACAAGTTTTATGGGAAATGTTTTAAAAATCATTAGATTAGCAGCCAGAGTGCAAAGTTTTAAATATCAAGAAATCTTTGCATTCTGGTGATCATAAAAGACATCATTAGCAAACACTCTATTAGCAGAGATACAATAAAAATCAATCATATGACACCATAAGACATCATAGTTTATAACCATAAGTGCGTCTTTAAGCATCTCGGGGGTATGCTCGGTAAGATAATTCATTTATTTTCGTAATTTCCCTCTGCTAATATCCTCAAAGTATTTATTAAATACTCAAAAGCTCTCGGCATAGAGGCAAGCATACGGCGGCGACCAGATGACACGTTAATATTCATGTCCCTTCTTCATTTTCGTTAAACGTTTGCAACATCTGGGCCATTATGGGCTACAATGGCCACGTAGCAGCACACGGAGTGTCAGACCTATGTACGCATGGACGGACAGACGGATGGCTGGACGAACGAAATGTTGCTCGGACATTTATGGCACACTTATTAGGGTCATAAACGCATAAATATTTATTTGTAAACATTTTTCCCCACTCTTCTTTTCTTTCTCCTTGGCACTTTTTGCAAATGAGAAGAAACTATGAATAAAGAATACAAATTTGTTGCTATTTATTACAAACATACTCCAGGCAAACACACAGACAGTTAGGCAAATACACTGTCATATAGCAACTATTCCCCACATAGTTAAGTAAGCGTTGTCTGCAAAAGCTACAAATGGAGTGATACCTACGCGTACCAAGTGAGTATATTAAACTTGCATCATCAGTATGTTAGAGATACACCTTAATGAAGATGATTTCAATTCTCTCTATTTTGGGGTTCAAAATCTAGCAACCGGTTTGAAATATTTCAATCTGCGACCTTTAAAAGTGTATACAATATATTATTTTTATACCCACCACCGAAGGATGAGGGTATATTCATCTTGTCATTCCGTTTGCAACACATCGAAATATCCATTTCCGACCCTAGAAAGTATATATATTCTAGATCAGCATAAAAATCTAAGACCATCTAGACATGTCCGTCCGTCTATCTGTTGAAATCACGCTACAGTCTTTAAAAATGGAGATATTGACCTGAAACTTTGCACAAAATCTTTTTTTGTCCATAAGCAGTTAAGTTCGAAGATGAGCTATATCGAATTATATCTTGATATAGCCCCCATATAGACCGATCCGCCGATTTAGGGTCTTAGGCCAGTGAGTTGTTTAAGGCCCTAGGAACAGTGAGTTGTTTAAGGCCCTCCGACATTCTTCGTCAATTTTGCTCAAATCGGTTCAGATTTGGATATAGATGCCATATAGACCGATCCTCCGATTTGGGGTTATAGGAGGTTTTAGGATTTAGGTTAAAAGCCACATTTATTATCCGATTTTGCTGAAATTCGAAAAAGTGAGTTGTCTTAGGCCCTTTAACATCTTTCTTCAATTTCACTCAGATCGGTCCAGATTTGGATATAGCTGCCATATAGACCGATCTTTCGATTTATTATTTTGGGTCCATAAAAGGCGAATTTATTGCCCAATGTTGCCGAAATTTGGGACAGTGAGTTAAATTAAGCCCCTTGACATACTTCTGCAATATGGCACAGATCGGTTCAGATTTGGATATAGCTGCCATATAGATCAATCTCTCGATTTAATATTTTGGGCCTATAAAAGGCGAATTTATTGTCCGATGTCGCCGAAATTTGGGGCAGTCAGTTAAGTTAAGCCCCTTGACATATTTCTGCAATATGGCACAGATCGGTCCAGATTTGGATAAAGCTGCCATATAGACCGATCTTTCGATTTAATATTTTGGGCCCATAAAAGGCGAATTTATTGCCCGATGTTGCGAAATTTGGGACAGAGAGTTAAGTTAAGACCCTCCAAATATTTCTGCAATTTGGTCTAGATCGAACAAGATTTGTATATAGCTGCCATATAGACTCGATTTAAAGTCTTGGCCCATTTATAATGTTATTGTATGTTGTGTATGGTTCAAGAGGCAAAAAGAAATATTTGGTCGTGGAGAAATGGGAGGCCTTCCACAGGGAGGATAAGGAGGAACGAACTCTCCTTGTGGTGGGAATTTATCCAATCTCCGCGACAAGTTTGGCTAAGAGTGAAGGCATGGCGAACTACGGGACCAATATAACCTTATATTGGACCATCAAGCGATGCAGTGGCATGACACTCAATTCCGCGTAACGAACAGGGGGCCGAGTTCTTTCCACGGTATCTCTTTTTAGACAAACAAAGGATAAAAAAAAACAAGTAAAAGCGTGCTAAGTTCGGCCGGGCCGAATCTTATATACCCTCCACCATGGATCGCATTTGTCGAGTTCTTTTCCCGGCATCTCTTCTTAGGCAAAACAGGATATAAGAAAAGATTTGCTCTGCTATTAGAGCGATATTAAGATATGCTCCGGTTTGGACCACAATTAAATTATATGTTGGAGACCTGTGTAAAATGTCAGCCAATTCGAATAAGAATTGCGGTATTTGTGAGCTCAAAAAGCAAAATAGAGAGATCGATTTATATGGGAGCTGTATCGGGCTATGGACCGATTCAGACCATAATAAACACGTATGTTGATGGTCATGAAAGAATCCGTCGTACAAAATTTCAGGCAAATCGGATAATAATTGCGACCTCTAGAGGCTCAAGAAATAAAGATCCCAGATCGGTTTATATGGCAGCTATATCAGGTTATGAACCGACTTGTATTTTATTTGACATAGTGGTTGAAAGTAACAATAAAAAACGTCTTGCGAAATTTCAGCAAAATCGGATAGGAATTGCGCCCTCTAGAAGCTCAAGAAGTCAAGTCCCCAGATCTGTTTATATGACAGCTATATCAGGTTATGAACCGATTTGAACCATACTTTGCACAGTTGTTGGATATCATAACAAAATACTACGTGTCAAAATTCATTTAAATCGGATAGGAATTGCGCCCTCTAGAGGCTCAAGAAGTCAAGACCCAAGATCGGTTTATATGACATCTATATAAGGTTATGCACCTATTTGAACCATACTTGGCACAGTTGTTGGATATCGTAACAAAACACGTCGTTCAAAATTTCATTCCAATCGGATAAGAATTGCGCACTCTAGACCCTCAAGAAGTCAAGAACCCAGATCGGTTTATATGGCAGCTATATCAGGTTATGGACCGATTTGAACCATACTTGGCACAGTTGTTGGATATAATAACGAAACACGTCGTGCAAAATTTCATTCCAATCGGATAAGAATTGCGCACTCTAGAGGCTCAAGAAGTCAAGACCCAAGATCGGTTTATATGGCAGCTATATCAAAACATGGACCGATATGGCCCATTTACAATACCAACCGACCTACACTAATAAGAAGTATTTGTGCAAAATTTCAAGCGGCTAGCTTTACTCCTTCGGAAGTTAGCGTGCTTTCGACGGACAGACAGACGGACGGACATGGCTAGATCGACATAAAATTTCACGACGATCAAGAATATATATACTTTATGGGGTCTCAGACGAATATTTCGAGTAGTTACAATCAGAATGACGAAATTAGTATACCCCCCATCTTATGGTGAAGGGTATAAAAATGCTATGTTATTGGAACAATATCAAGTTATGGTTCATTTCGGAAAATAATTAAATTGAATATTGGAGACCATCGTAGAAGTCATTGTGTAAAATTTCAGCCAAATTTAGAAAGAATACTTACTTTAGGGGCTGAAGAAGTAAAATAGGGAGATCAGTTTATAGAGGAGCTGTATAGCTCCCATATTCGACACGTATATTAAAGGTCATGGGAGTAGCCGTTGTACAAAATTTCAGCCAAATCGGATAATAATTGCACCCATTAGAGGTTCAAGAAGTCAAAATCCCATATCGGTTTATGTGGCAGCTATATCAGGTTATGGACCGATTTGAACCATTCTTAATACAGTTGTTGGAAGTCATAACAAAACACCTCATGCAAAATTTCAGCCAAATCGGATAATAATTGCGCCCTCTAGTGGCTCAAGAAGTCAAGACCCCATATCGGTTTATATGGCAGCTATATCAGGTTATGGACCGATTTCCACCATATTTAGCACAGTTGTCGAAAGTCATAATGAAACACCTCATGCAAAATTTCAGCTAAATGGAAACGGAATTGTGACCTCTAGCGACTCAAGAAGTCAAGATCCCAGATCGGTTTATATGGCAGCTATATCAAAATATGGACTCATATGGCCCATTTACAATCCCGACCGACTGACACTAATAAGAAGTATTTGTGCAACATTTCAAGCGGCTAACTTTATTCCTTCGAAAGTTAGAGTGCTTTCGACTGACAGACGTATGGACGGACGGACGGACATGGCAAGATCGATTTAAAATCTCATGACGATCAAGAATATATATACTTTATGGGGTCTTAGACCAATATTTCGAGGAGTTACAAACAGAATGACGAAATTAGTATACCACTATCCTATGGTGGAGAGTATAAAAATATTATTTGGTCCAACGGAAATTAAGTCTCCCTCCTTAAAAGGTTTAAGCGACAGTCTGCCATCAGACTAATTTAGACGTTTTCGTCCATTGTGATACCACAGTAACAGAAGAAGGAAGATGCCTTCTAGTTCCTACCGTTGAACCATCCAGATCGCTTTAAAAAGCCCAACAACTTGAGAATGTTCACGTACGCTAAATCAGACAGGTTTTCAAAGAAATGAGAATCTAAAGTGGAACTCCTTGTGACTGCCAGTGTGGAACACACATATAGTAGGTTTTCTATAGTCTCTACTTCTTCGATGTCCTCACAGCTGCTGCAAAAGTCGTTGCTGGCAACCTCCAGTCTGTTACCATGTTTTCCGATTAAACAGTGACCTGTCACGGCGGACACAATGACTAAGAAGTCTGTTTTAGCCAATAATAGCAAAGCAGTAGACCTTATCAAGTCTAGATTAGGCCACATAGTTTTGGAATGCTCTCAGCCCCCTCTTCGTGGCCATCTATCATTCGTTGTCCTTCGGGCCTGGTCCTGAAGACTTAGCTTACATGTCGTTAGAGGCATACCCACAGATTCCAGTATTCCTGGAATGTGTAGGGTAGTTCCTAGTTTCGCAAGCTCATCTGCTTTACAATTCCCTGGGATATCTCTGTGGTCCGGCACCCAGAACAGGTGAATTTTGAAATGTTCAGCAATCTCGTTGAGAGATCTGCGACAGTCGAGGGTGGTTTTTGTGTTCAGAAATACGTTCTCCAAGGATTTAATGGCTGGCTGTCTGAGAAGATATTTATACCAATCGTCGTAATGACATTATATCTTAGCCATTCCACCACTTCCTTAATGGCAAGGATCTCCGCTTGATACACATTGCAGTGGTTGGGTAACCTTTTCGATATGACCAGTTCTAGATCTTTTAAGTACACCCCAAAGCTCACCTGGTCGTTTGGTTTGGAACCATCCATTTAAAAGTCTATGTAACTTCTGTTACCAGGGTTATCGTAGTTCCAATCGGTTCTATCACGAATAGTGGTACAGTACTTTTTATCAAAAAGCGGCTCAGGTATGATGTAATCCACACTGCCAGAAACATCGGAGATTGTATCAAGGATAACACAGTGTCCGTAGCTGTCACATGTCCAAAGAGAAAGCTTCCTTATCCTCACGGCAGTGGTAGCTGCAAATTGGCCATCCACAATGTTCAGAGGCATAATATGTGGCATTAAATTCAGTGCATGAGATGGTGTCGTTCTCAGTGCGGCTGCGATACACAAACAATCCATCCTTTGGATCGGGTTAAGTATTGAGCAGTAGGTAGTGAAGCATCGTCCATCAGACCACAACACCATATAGCATTATAGGTATGACAACTGCAGTATATACCCAATGCATGACACGCGGTCTAAAGCCCCAACTTTTGCCAATGGCGCTCGTACAGGGCAAGATTTGCCTTTTTCCCCTTTCCAAAATGTTGGGTTTGAAGTTCAATTTCCTGTCCAGCACTACAACCAGGTATTTTGTGCTTTCTGTAAATGGAACACTCTCCACCCAAGGGGACAGGTTCCACTGTAGGCAACTTGTATGTCCTGCTGAAAAAAAGTTTTGTCTTGCACGGATTTATACCTAGACCACTTTGCTGTTGCACGTAGCCCACTTTGCAGTTCCGCATAGAGCTTACAGAAATATATCTCTTAGAGTGCTGGGAAACTTTCCCCTAACCGCAATTACCACGTCATCATCATACGCGACTACTTTTACGCCTTTTTCTTCCAGAGACAATAATATATTGTTAACGGCTGTATTCCAAAGTGGAGGAGACAGTACACCTCCTTGAGGTGTTCCTCTGCTGACCCATCTACAGATCCCAAGCCTGTCGTAATTCATCTTTTAGTAAGTAAGTTATTAATAAACTTACGGTAGAGTTGATGCCTAGAAACTCTAACTCCATTATTGACGTCGGTTTTACTTTATTGAAAGCACCTTCAATGTCAAGAAATGCTACCATTGTATATTCCTTAATAGAGAGAGAACCATATACGTAGCCGACTAGGTCGTGAAGGGATGTTTCAGTGGATTTGCCTTAACTATATGCATGCTGCTGCCGCGACAGGCGATTTCCAGGGATCTTTGCCCTTAGATATGTTGCTTTCAACCTCTCAAGAGTCTTCAACATAAAGAATGACAGACAAATAGGACGAAAATCTTTCGCCTTCGTATGGTAGGGTTTACCAGCTTTCGGAATGAAAATGACCTTCGTGTCCATCCATCCATTCCACAGGTATGTATGACATTATGACACAAGCAGAGGAGATATACTTTAAACCAGGGAACCAGTCTATCAGACACAGGTTGTAATTCAAGCGGTGATACATCATCAGGGTCTGGCGACTTAAAGGAGTTGAAGCTTCTTTTCGGCCAAAGGATTTGCGGCTCAGACACATTAGGGAAATGGCCTCCGACGAGTGCATACCAGGGATAATTGAAGAATTTCCCGGGAAATGTCTATCAATGAGTAGTTTCCTCACTAGACATTGTCCATACATTCTTTGACTTCTGAATATACCTCGAGGGCAGAATCTTATTTAGCCAAGAGGCCTCAGATGTATCCTTCACGGAGCTACAGAATTATACCCAGGATTTTTTCTGAGCCTTTCTAAGCTCGCCCTTATATTTTCTTAGCTCAACTTTATAGATGTCGCAATCGTGTGGTGCTCTTGTGTCTTTTGCTCTGTTGAAGAGTTTTCTGCAGTCCTTCCTTACAACAACCAGCCCTGGGGTCCACCATGGCGATCGCTGTTTGCCCCCTGGCTTGGCACTAGGGCATGCTGACACAAACGAGTCATTCAGGGCCTTCGTGATCCGCTGGACCACTATGTCTATATCCTCCGTTGTTTCCACTTTCTTTTCTAGTCTAGAAGGGATAGGCGTGCAGAATTTGCGTCAAAATTTATCCCAATCTGCCTTTCTTCTGTTTAGCCGAGGGACCACTTCTGCAGTATTTTCTCCAAGGCTGAAACTAATATAACAATAATCAGAGAAACTGTGGTCATCCAACACTTCCCAGTCGTATATTTGTTCACTTATAACTTCCGATACAAAGGTAATATCAAGCACCTCCTGCTGTTCCTGGTAATAAACGTCGGTTTATCCCCTTTATTACAAATCACCAGAATGCAAACTTATAATATGTTCAATAAGCTGCTCACCCCTTGTCTCCCATTCCCCGTACCCTTGAGTAGTATAAATCCCGGAATTCTTAGTCCACGATTCATTCCTCCACACACCCATAGTTCTTGGATAACAACCGCGTCAAATCCCCTGCCATCAGGTGGACCTTTAGTGCCGCCGAAGCGGCCTTAAAATGGTGGAGATTTATCTGTAGAAACCGCACCATAGTCAGCATTCAGAACCTTTAGCGGCTTACAGACGACACAATACCAGAAATGGTATGAATGAACCAACCTCGAGACATGGTAGTAGCACGCATTTTCTAACTTAGATTTTCTTTTTCGAGGTTACTTTTTAGTAATTAGAGCACACAACCAGGCTTAGGCGTATGTCTATAGTGGCATGGGGGGGGGGGGATTAATATGCGCACCCTCCTTTCAACCTAACCTAACCTAACCTATTGTCTAATGGAGATTATTTCAGATTTGAAATGCATCCGAGATGACCAAACTAACTATTTGTACATGGTATGCTTGCATGGTCGTTTTGACCAACACTTTTATCATTGGTCAATACTTTTAACGCTTCTCTTATTCATGGTTAGTGGACTGCAAGTGTATATGTGAACATATTTTGAGTGTATGCGAATGTGTGTGTGTGTGTTTTGAGTATGCTTATGTGTGGTAAATATGTGGCGAAAAGGTCTTTTAATAATCATTTTTTCTTCCCCAAAGCCCAGAGCACTCTCGCTCTCGTACTATCCTTAGAATTGAAGTGCAAGTTGTTTCATTCTTATGCATGGAAATTGCTGTGACGTGTGTTGTTGTGTCCACAGCCTCACACGTATCCTAGGCTTGTGGGGGAGAGTTTGAGCGTATGTATGTGTGTGTGTGTGTGTTTCTTTCATAAATTCGCACATGTGTGTGCATGTGTTTGTCCGTAGGTCCTTTACGTGCTTCATTTAAGTAAGTAGCTGAAAATTGTATTTTTATGGACAAAAATTGTTTTGGGTCAAATTTATATGGTAATAAAACTACAAACGAAACGTATGCTACATTTCAACCCCAAAAGTCCCGCACCAGCCAACAGCTCCACTTTCAAGGCTTCAACCTTCACGACTTACCCCAACTTCAGATGTGATAAAATTTATTGTTATCGTTCTCTCTATTTTCAGCTTCGACAACAATTTTACATATGCCATCTTAAATTAAGAAGTGATGAAATTTTGCACTGCGTTTATTGTTATTTATTGGCAGCAGTAGTGGGCCATGGGGGATGGGCACTGTTTATTTTCGGTTCAATGAATTGATTAAAAAATTGGCAATACCCTCTAAGTATGGCCATGTTTGCATATGCTCGTCGCCGAACATATTTCAATGGCAGTTTTCAAATGAATTTACTTTTGGCAAACAAATATAAGGTGATGTCGTTTTTAAGGAAATTTTCCATTTTTTTTTTCGAAGCAATAAAAAGGATACAATATTCGATGAATAGAAATCAGTTGCCTTTAGGACCAAAGTGGTAATAAATGCATGACAAACTTCCTAAAGCCAAAGTAATTCATATCTATATCTATGGGTGTGTACGGCCATCTGACCTATGGAGCACTGGTACGGTGGAATGCCATACAGGAGAGGAAGAGTGCGAGGGAGTTTGAGAAGATGCACAGACTGACCTGCGTCGGGGTTACTGAGATACGCACCGCAGGCAGGCCTGGAGGCGATGCTGGATATGCAGAACTTTGATGCCTATATTCGGAACTGCGATGCCAGGTTCTCGTTTAGGCTGAGGGAGCTCGGCATGCTGAAGGAGGATGCTTGCGGCCACAGTTCAATTCTGGTTGTTATGGCTTCCAAATCGGGAAATCGGTTTACATGGAACCTATATCAGCTACCGATTTAGATCGTACTTAGCACAGTTGTTGGAAGTCATAACAGAACACTACAAGCATAATTTCAGCCAAACCGTACAAACATTACGGTTTCCAGGGGCTCAAGAAGTTAAATCGCGAAATCGGTTTATATGGGTGCTATATTAGGTTATATACCTATCTGGACCGTACTTAACATAACAGAACTTTACATGCAAAATTTCAGCCAAATCCGACAAAAGTTGCGGCTTCCAGAGGCTCAAGAAGTCAAATCGGGTAATCGGTTTATATGGGAGCTATATCAGGTTATGGACCGTACTCAGCACAGTTGTTGAAAGTCATAACAGAACACTACGTGCAAAATTTCAGACAAATCGGACAAAAATTCAGGGTTCCAAGAGCTCAAGAAGTCAAATTGGTAGATCGGTTTATATGGGAGCTATATCAGGTTATAGACCAATCTAATCCGTACTCGTCACAGCTGTTGCAAGTCATAACAGAACATATATATGGCAGCTATATCCAAATCTGAACCGATTTTATCCAATTTCAATAGGCTTCGTCACTTGGCCGAAAAACATGCCCTTACCAAATTTGAAAACGATCGGATGAAAATTGCGACCTGTAGTTTGTACACAAATCAACATGGACAGACAGACAGACGGGCTCACAGAGAGACGGACATAGCTAAATCGAATCAGAAAGTGATTCTGAGTCGATCGGTATATTTATCAATGGGTCTATCTCTCTTCCTTTTGGGTGTTATAAACAAATGCACTTAGTTATAATACCCTGTACCACAGTAGTGGTGTAGGGTAGAAATAACATTAATAATATATCCGTGGTCGTGGGTATTCAAAGATCGACACGGCCGAACTTTACACGTCTTTATACCCACCACCATAGGATGGTGGTATACTAATCTAGTCATTCCGTTTGCAAGACCTCGAAATATTCGCCTAAGACCCCATAAAGTATATATATTATTGTATTTATCGTCTCTATATTCTGATCTAGCCATGTCTGTTCGTCGGTCCGTCCGTCTGTCGAAATCACAATAGCGGTCGAAAGTATAAAGCACAGATACCTTACATTGATGTAGGTCATTGGGGATCTTGTCGCATATCTGGCATTGCCGGGTTTAGATATAAATACCATCCTTGCCTCTTTTCAGGCTTTCGGTGTATATGCAAGTCCTAGGCACGCTGTGAAAATATTAGATAGTTGACCCCCTTCTGTAGTAACGCCGGAAATATTCCATCAGGTCCTTGGTGACTTAATTGGTTTTAAGCTGCTCAAGGTTTACTTGACCATAAATCAACATCAACCTCATTATTCTTGGAATTCCAGTGTCTCTGTGAGTCCCATCGTATCCCGTAGAAAATGAGTTTTCATCAAAAGCTTCCACATGTCCTCCGTTGTCTCTGCTCTCACTCCCATGTCGTCTACTTACATTTCAGCTTCGACATGGGTTTTTGAGAGAAACTTTTTCATCTTGGCGGCATCATTAACGTTATCGACCTGTTCGCCGAAAAGCTTCCAGGAGGCACGTTTTGCCGCTCTTGTAATCTAATTGTATTTCTTGAGGCGTGTGTAATACACCAGACCTATTTCCCAATATTGCGAATCTAAATTATCTTGCACCAGTCTTCTTCTGATCAGGTTTCCGTATTTTGGCCAGTTGGTTTTCTACTTATTTCGGAAACTTATCGGATTTGGCGCTGGCCGTGCTATTCTTAACCCGATGTAGGGATGGTCGGAGAAGGAGTTCTCCATGGAGACCCTCCAATTCTGAACCTCTTCGATTAGATTGTCCGAACATATTGTCACATCTAGTAGCGTGTTAACAATATTAGGTGTTATCAGGTTGTTAGTATTCAAGAATTCTGCAAGGGCTTGGCCCCGCTTATTAGTGTTGGTACTACCCCACGAAATGTGGTGAGAGTTCGCATCGCACCCTATTATTGCCTCATTTCCTGTCTGTTTTGCTTCCCTCACCAGCCTTTGCAGCTCCGACCTGGGTGGCGGTGTCGGGGAGTCAGGTATGCCAGGTATGCTCCACCGTATCCCTGTCTCATCACTGTTTCATCCGACGTAGACAACTCTGGGGAAAATATATAATTTTAAATTTTATGACAAATAACGCAGGTCCTTGACCGAGTACCAGTGCTACCATAGAATAATTAGTAGTTGATATGGTTCAGTTCCGGCTCGTCCATGGCTCCTAAATAAGGCAATATGAATCTTGCACTTGCTGATTTTCTCCATCAGAGCGCGTATAGCTGCTTCGCTCCGGTGGAGGTTCATTTGGATGACCTCAATCATTGGTCCTCCATTAGATGGGTTTCTTGGGAGTGGGTCATGTTGTTTATGCTTTCCTATCTCTGCACTGCCTGATGTTTCAGTATTAGGTTCTTTGCCATTCCTAGTCTTCCGAATCTTGATAATTGTGCCATCGTCGGGTCTCTGTTCGTTAGGCTGTGTTGAGTCTCTCGTCCAGCACTGCCTCATGTTAAGATATGGGTTTCTACCGGGTTGTTGTTGTTGTTGTTGTTGTAACCAAATTTTCATGTGGAGGTGGCGATCCTCGTCATGCTCCTGTAGGTGAATAAGCTCGTTCCGGTTCAAAGAACCGATCGCCGCGGGAACAGTGTGGCCATTGGTTATTTAAAGGCTCCAATTACTCGCCTTGTCATATCGAGCATCATAGTCACTCAGTATTTATGCAAGAGCCTGTGCCACCCGACCTCTCTCTGAGACTCTCCACTCGATACCGCTGATTGTCCGCAACTGCAGTTACAGCTACTCCGGATGGAGCATTCCACTATCTACAACCTGTGGACGCGCCCGGTAGCTCGCAGCTAAACTTCTCGAGACAGCAATGAGCACCACACAGATCGGACCTTAATGTTCCAGCTTGTGTGGTGCTCACAGTTATACCGTTCCGGGTTTATACCGGGTAAATACCCAAAGCTTGGATACTTATTGGGTAAACACCTAATTAATATCTTTTTTGGATTTATATAAATAATTTTTTTTTTTTTTTAATGTGATTCAGATTGGACCTTATTTGGATAGAGCTGCCATATAGACCAATCTCCAGATATAGGGTATTGATGATTTAAATAGTTGTCGTCTTGCATCATTAAGCAATGAAGATGTGATAGCCTTGAGATTAGTACACGGCTGGTTCCCTTTAAAGAACAAACGATTCCGTCAACCCGCCTTCAAACCAAAAGTTGCTGATGAAAACAGATTTTGCAAGAAACAATAACCTCATTGTAGGCAGTGATGCTAATGTACATGCAAATGTTCATAAGAAACAGGGGCAAGTTTCTCCGATTTCAATGAGTGCTCTCCGATTCAAGTTTTCAGCTCAATGATAATTGACCTCCTTTTTTAATAGGCGAGTCCGAGCGGCATGCCGCAGAGAGATAACTCTTTGGGAGAAGCAGGTAAGCTATAATGAGCAATCTAGGGGTTTATTATAAGGAAATGCTTAGCATTCTCCGCTGCGCCTTCTTTTACTTTATATGGATCCACATTATCCTCTGAATATTAATTTTCGGCAATTAAGGAGCTTTTAGTGAATTGCCATGCTACGAAAATGGTATATCACTTGACTAACAGTATAACAATGCAACTGCCTTTATCTGAACCCACATTACCTTAATTGGTCCATGAATTCACTCGGAGAGTTTAGGGCCATTCTTAAAATACTTTATTTGAGCCCGATATTCTCATGGGGATTTTGGGAGTGGGAAGGCACCAAGGGTGGTGGTTGGTGGATTAAGGGTGTAGTGTGAAACCCAAAAATGTGGTCCGGAAAGTGAGTATCAATTTCGTGCTCTACTCCCAAATTCCATTCATTTGAGGCCCCATATTGCAGTGGTCGGTAAATATATATGTCAGACTTAGGGGTGTTTTGGGGGATGGGGTGGTTTCCCAGACACTTAATCCTGAAAAATATATCAGCATTGGGCTCTACTCTCAAATACCATTTATTTAAATCTCATATTACCATTGGTTAAGGGAGAGTTTATGGGATAAAGCGTTCCCAAACACTTGGCCCCAACAATTGGTTATGAAATTAGTTTTCCAATCTCAAATACCTTTCATTTAAGACACATATTACCATGGTCGGTAAATTTGTAGTCTTTGAGGAAGGGGTGGTGCTCCAAATACATGATCACACATTTGGATATCAGATTCGTATTCTGCACTCAAATACCTTTATTTGAGCCCGATATGGTTAGACCTCCAGAAAATTGGTCCGGAAAGTAGGTATAAATTTTGTGCTCTACTCCCCAATACCTATTATTTGACACCCAGAAGCTCTTAGCCCTAAAAATTATCAGCATGGTGAAGTACTCTCAAATATCATTTATTTGAACCCCACATTGTCACTGGTCTCAAAATTGGATATCAAATTCGGTAAATTTCGTTTCCAAATCTCAAATACCTTTCATTTAAGAGTAAGTATGGGCCCTAAAAACTATCAATAGCGGGCTCCGCTCTCTTCAAGACCCAAATTGTCATGGTAAGAAAATACGTGCTATTTGGGGGTTGTTATGGTGGTGGGACATCCCCTGAATGGTCCTGAATGTTAGTCGGCAAACATGTTCGGTTCGAAGGTGTTTTGGGGGATGGGGCGGCCACTCAGTGACTTAGCTTTGAAAATTTATATCAGATTCTTGCTTTACTTTAGAAAACCTCTTATTTGAGCCTAAAATTGGAATGGTCAGCAAATACTTCCTATTTGGGTGTTGTTGTGGGGGTGGGGTGGCCCCATAGACACTTTTCCCAAATGTTGATATGAAAATCGTGCTTTACTTCAAAAGGCCTTTCATTTGAGCCCCATATTGCCATGGTCGTAAATTTGTCCTCTTGGGGGGATGTTCTCAGGGATGGGCGGGCCCCAAACACTTGGTCCCTAGATATCAGATTCGTATTCTATACTCAATTACCTTTTATTTAAGCCCCATATTGCGATGGTCAGTAAATAAGGGCTGTTTGAGGGGTATTTTGGGAAAAGAGTGGACCCCCAGAAACTTGGTCCCACATTTAGATATCAGACTCGTTTTTACTCGCAAATATCTTTCATTTGAGTCCCCTATTGCCATGATCGGTAAATATGTCCGATTTAGAGGTGTTTTGAGGGTTGGGGTCCCCCCCTAACACTTGGTCCGACAACTGGATATCAAATATGTTTTCTAATCTAAAATACCTTTTATTTGAATCTCATATTGTCGTAATTGGTGTACATATGTATTTGGTAGGTTTTGGGGGTGGGGCGCCCCCCTAGGTACCCCATCCGAAATTTGGATATCAAACCCCACCCATCTCCGAGATCTGGCGTTTCTGAAAATTGGGGTAAGGGGGGAGAGTCCCCCCCCCTTCAGATATCAAAAAATTTAGAACCCTATTTTCACCACTGGATCATTATGCACCATCTAAATTTCAAGAAAATCGGTTCAGCCGATTCTGAGTCTATAAGGAACACACAAACTGATTTTTATACACTCCACCATAGGATGGGGGTATACTAATTTCGTCATTCTGTTTGTAACTCCTCGAAATATTCGTCTAAGACCCCATAAAGTATATATATTCTTGATCTTCATGACATTTTATGTCGAACTAGCCATGTCCGGCGGTCTGTCTGTCGAAAGCACGCTAACTTTTGAAGGAGTAGAGCTATCCGCTTGAAATTTTGCACAAATTCTTCTTATTGTTATAGGTCGGTTGGGATTGTAAATGGGCTAATCGGTCCACGTTTTGATATAGCTGCCATATAAACCTATCTGGGATCTTGATTTCTTGAGCCGCTAGGGGGCACAATTCTTATCCGATTAGACTGAAATTTTGCATGAGGTGTTTTATTATGAATTCCAACAACTGGGCTGAGTATGGTTTCGTTATGACATTCAACAACTGTGCTATGAAAAGTTTAAATCGGTTCATAACCTGATATAGCTGTCATATAAACCTATCAGGGGTCTTGACTTCCTGAGCGTCTAGAGTGCGCAATTCCTACCCGATTTGGCTGAAATTTTGCACGACGTGTTTTGTTATGACTTCAAATAATTTTGTAAAGAATAGTTCAAATCGGTTCATAACCTGATTTAACTGTCATATAAAGCGATCTGGGGTCTTGACTTCTTCAGCCACTAGAGGACGCAATTATTATCCGATTTAGCTAAAATTTTACATGAGGTGTTTCGTTATGACGTTCAACAACTGTGCTGAGAAATGTTCAAATCGGTTCATAACCTGATATAGCTGTCATATAAACCTATCAGGGGTCTTGACTTCCTGAGCGTCTAGAGTGCGCAATTCCTACCCGATTTGGCTGAAATTTTGCACGACGTGTTTTGTTATGACTTCCAATAATTTTGTAAAGAATAGTTCAAATCGGTTCATAACCTGATTTAGCTGTCATATAAAGCGATCTGGGGTCTTGACTTCTTCAGCCACTAGAGGACGCAATTATTATCCGATTTAGCTGAAATTTTGCATGAGGTGTTTCGTTATGATATTTAACAACTGTGCTAAGAATAGTTCAAATCGGTCTATAAACTGCTATAGCCGCCATATAAACTGATATGGGATCTTGACTTCTTGAGCCTCTAAAAAGCGCAGGAATTATCCGATTCGGCCGAACTTAGCACGCTTTTACTTGTTATATATAAGAAGAAGATATGTTCATTGGCTTCAGCTTTAGTGAAAGTACTGTAGACATAGTCGCAACACTAAACAAAAGTAAGATGCGATAAGTTTCGGCAAACTTTTAACGGGGATACCCAGGTAGACCTGACATTGATAAAATGGTCAAACGGACAACGAAAGTCCTCAGGAACTGGTTTAGGTCTGCTTACCTTACCTTCCATGGCAATCAGCAAAACTGGATAACCTAAAGAAGTGTTTTTAAAGGCTCTTTCTCATATGAACTGAAAAGTTATAAGTGGTCACATTCAATACTCATCCAACGTTTGCTTTGCTTTCAAAAAGTTTGTACTCCTTCCCCACATCACCAAAGGGAAACCGTTGTAGAAAATTGATATTTTTGAGTAAAATTAATTCATTTCTCTCATGGCTCTCATCATCCTATATATCTGTCCC
The DNA here is from genome assembly GCF_963082655.1 of Stomoxys calcitrans. Taxonomy (NCBI): domain Eukaryota; kingdom Metazoa; phylum Arthropoda; class Insecta; order Diptera; family Muscidae; genus Stomoxys; species Stomoxys calcitrans. The sequence goes on along the minus strand of NC_081555.1, from coordinate 44,702,656 downwards.
ATTTTTAATTTTTCACAATAAAAGTTAATTGCACTGGAATGCAATTAAAATGCACCATTACAACGTTGCACTTGAATTGCAATTTAAATATCGTATCGATATAAGTGAATTGTCGTGCTAATGAAAATCATACCACTTTCATGGAAGTTAATTTATGTCATACGGCATACTGACGTTTTGCATTAAGAGACGTGTATAGCTGCCCGGAACAAGGCAGAAGGTACGTAGATACCACAATTTTATTGTTTTTATTAATTTAATGAGAGTAGCATACCTACAAAAACAAATAACCGTAGACGGCTACTTGCTCCCCTACCAAGTAGGACAAGCAGCAAATATAACGAAAAACACACAAAAGTTAAGCTGACAAAAAATCAAGAAATAGCCAATACGTTTTGCCCATAGTCAAAGTTTTTCTTTAGTTTTTATCGGTGCTGTTCTTTTACTTGCCACAGATTCTATTTTCTGTATTTTTATTTGAGCATATATTATTGGCACTTGAGCTAAGTGCTCGCTACAAAACGACATGAAATCGTTTAAACTTTGTCCATATTTCAAATTGATATTCCAGCAACAACTGAAACTCTAACAGGCCACACCATCATTTGTCAAACATCAAGGAGGAGCACAAATGTGAGGTAAAGTTCATATAAAACTCTTCAAAATAGACTTGCCAGATGTGAAACGAGCAAATCTAAGGAAAGTGTCTTTTTGGGATATACGAAAAATGGTCTATGGAATTTTGTGGTTCGTACACGCAAATATATTCGAATCGGATTAGAGTTGCAGACTCCAGGTTCTCAGGAAATGGTGAAATGAAAGGTGGATAAGTTGGTAAAATGAACAAGTAAAAGTGTGCTAAGTTCGACCGGGCCGAATCTTATATACCCTCCACCATGGATCGCATCTGTCTAGTTCTTATCCCGGTATCTCTTTTTAGGCAAACAGATGATAATAGAAAAAAATTGCTATGATATTGGAGCTATATTAACTTATGGTCCGGACCATAATTAAACCGAATGTAGAAGTCGTTGTGTAAAATTTCAGCCAATTCGAATAAAAATTGCGCCATTTAGGGGCTTAAGAAGTAAAATAGGGTGTTCGGTTTATAGGGGAGCTGTATCAGGCTATAGAACGAATCAGACCATATTTAACACGTATGTTGATGGTCATGGGAGAAGCCATTGTACAAAATTTCAACCAAATCGGATTATAATAGCGACCTCTAGAGGCTCCAGAAGATGGGAATTGCGCCCTCTAGAGGCTCAAGAAGTCAATATCCCAGATCGGTTTATATGGCAGCTACATCAGGTTATGGACCGATTTAAACCATACATAGCACAGTTATTGGAAGTCATAACAAAACACTTCATGTAAAATTTCAGCCAAATCGGTTGAGAATTGCGCCCTCTAGAGGCTCAAGAAGTCATGACCCCAGATCGTTTTATATGGCAGCTATATCAGGTTATGAACCAATTAAATCCATATTTGGCACAACTGTTGGAAGTCATAACAAAACACTTCTTCCTAAATTTCAGCCAAATCGGATAAGAATAGCGCCCTCTAGAGACAAAAGAAGTCCAGATTCAAGATCGGTTTACATGACAGCTATGCCAGGTTATGAAACAATTAAACGCATATTTGGCAAAACTGTTGGAAGTCATAACAAAACACCTCATGCAAAATTTCAGTTAAATCGGATAGGAAATTGCGCCCTCTAGAGGCTCAAGAAGTCAAAACCTCAGATCGGTTTATATGGCAGCTATATAGCACAGTTATTGGAAGTCATAACAAAACACTTCTTGCAAAATTTCAGCCAAATCGGATAAGAATTGTGCCCTCTAAAGGCTCAAGAAATCCAGATTCAAGATCGGTTCACATGACAGCTATGTCACACTTAGCACAGTTATTGGAAGTCATAACAAACACCTCATGTAAAATTTCAGCCAAATCGGGTGAGAATTACGCCCTCTAGAGGCTCAAGAAGTCAATACCCCAGATCGATTTACATGACAGCTATGTCAGGTTATGTACCGATTTGAGCCACACTTAGCACAGACATTGGAAATGATAACAAAACACCTCATGCTAAATTTCAGCCAAATCGTGTGAGAATTGCGCCCTCTAGTGGCTCAAGAAGTCAAGATCCAAGATCGGTTTATATGGCAGCTATATCAAAACATGGACCGACATGGCCCATTAACAATCCCAACTGACCTACTCTAATAAAAAGTATTCTTTCAAAATTTCAAACGGCTAGCTTTACTCCTTCGGAAATTAGCGTGATTTCGACAGACAGACGGACGGACGGACAGACGGACGGACGGACAGACGGACAGACGGACGGACGGACAGACGGACGGACGGACATGGCTAAATCGACTTAAAATATCATGACGATCAAGAATAAGACGGACGGACATGGCTAAATCGACTTAAAATGTTTTGACGATCAAGAATACATATTCTTTATGGGGTCTCAGAGGAATATTTCGAGGAGTTACAAACAGAATGACGAAATTAGTATACCAGAATCCTATGGTGGAGTGTATAAAAATTTTTATTTACTCTCCTAAATCATTTTCCTTCTTCCTTAAAGTTATCCCCTCCGGAAAAAAATACACCTATGCCAACAATTTTTCCTATCCTCGATACATTCTAAATTATCCCTTGCCCATATAGCCTTCAACGACTTTCTCGATTAAGCTCTTGTCTCCTCAATCGACTCGCAATGAGTTCCCCGGAATGATCTCTGGAGCTTTGGGAATAGTCAGAAGTCACAGGGAGCCAAATCAGACGAATACGGTGGTTGCGGAACGATATGCATCTGATTTTTTTGCAAGAATTTGCCAAATTTTTTATTTCAAGAAATTGAGCGTTTTCGATACCAAGACCCTGACGATAAATCACCGGTTGAATTACAAGCTGTGTCTGATAGACTGGTTCCCTGGCTTAGGGAAATATTCTCTGCTTGTATCCAAATGTCATATATACCTGTGGGATGGAGGGACATGAAGGTCATTTTCATTCCGAAAGCAGGAAAACCCTACCACACGAAGGCGAATGATTTTCGTCCTATTAGTCTGTCATCCTTTATGCTGAAGACTGTTGAGAGGTTGATAGAAACCTATCTTAGGGCAAAGATCCCTGGAGATTGCCTGTAGCGGCAACAGCATGCATATAGTAAAAGCAAATCCACTGAAACAGCCCTTCACGACCTAGTCGGCTACATAGAGGGTTCTCTCGCTGTCAAGGAATATACAATGGTAGCATTTCTTGACATTGAAGGTGCTTTCGATAATGTAAAACCGACGTCAATAGTGAAGCAGTTGCAGTTTCTAGGCATCAACACTACCGTAAGAAAGTTTAATAATAACTTACTTGCTGAAAGATACTTTACGACAGGCTTGGATCTGTGGATCTAATAAGATGAGTCAGCAGAGAAGTCACCCAAGGAGGTGTACTTACTCCTCTACTTTGGAATATAGCCATTACCAATTTATTATTGTCTCTGGAAGAAAAAGGCGTAAAAGTGCTCGCGTATGCTGATAACGTGGCAATTTCGATTAGGGGCAAGTTTCCCAGCACTCTAAGAAATATACTTCAGGAAGCTCTAAGTGCAACATCAAAGTGGGTTACCGAAAGTGGTCTAGGTATAAATCCGTGCAAGTGAGAAGTAGTTCTTTTCAGCAGAAGATACAAGTTGCCTACAGTGGAACCTATCTCCTTGGGTGGTGAGAATGTTTCATTTACACAAAGCACAAAATACCTGGGTGTTTTGCTGGAAAGGAAATTGAACTTCAAATCCAACATTTTAGAAATGGTAAGAACGGCAACTCTTGCCCCATACCCCTGCAAGAGAGCCATTGACAAAAGTTGGGCGTTTAGACCGCGTGTCATGCATTGGGTATATACTGCAGTTGTCAGACCTATAGTGCTATATAGTGTTGTGGCCTGGTGGACGGCGCTTCAAAAGTCCACCTACAGCTCAACACTTAACCGGATCCAAAGGATGGCTTGTTTGTGCATCACGGCCGCACTGAGGACGACACCATCTGATGCACTGAATTTAATGCTACTTCGAATGCCTCTGGACATTGTAGCTAGACAAATTGCAGCAACCGCCGTGAGGTTAAGGGAGCTTTCTCATTAGTCATATGGCGGCTACGGACACTGTGTTATCCTTGATACAATATCCGATGTTCCAGGCAGTGTGGATTACAACCTACCTGAGCCGCTTTGTAATAAAAATTATTGTACCACTATTCCTGATAGAACCGATTGGAACTACGTTATCACTGGTAACAGAAGTTACATTGATTTCTATACGGATGGTTCCAAACTAAACGACCAGGTGGGCTTTGTGGTGTACTCTAAAGATCTAGAACTGGTCATATTGAAAAGGTTACCCGACCACTGCAGTGTGTATCAAGCAGAGATCCTTGCCATTAAGGAAGTGGTGGAATAGCTAAGATATAATGTCTTATTGACGATTGGCATAAATATCTTCTCAGACAGCCAAGTAGCCATTGAATCCCTGTAGAACGTATTTCTGAACACAAAAAACCGCATCCGACTGTCGCAGATCTCTAATCGAGATGGCTGAACAGTTCAAAATTCACCTGTTCTGGATGCCGGGCCACAGAGATATCCCAGGGAATTGTAAAGCGGATGAGTTTGCGGGACTAGGAACTACCCTACACATTATAAAAATACTGGAATCTCTGGGTATGCTTCTAGCGACATGTAAGCTAAGTTTTCAGGACCAGGTCCGAAAGACAACGAATGATAGATGGTCACAAAAAGAGCGGCTGTGAGTATTCCAAAACTATGTGGCCTAATATAGACCTAAAGAGGTCTACTGCTTTGCTGTCATTGGCTAGAACAGACATCTCAGTCGTTGTGCCCGTCATGACAGTTCACTGTCAAATTGGAAAATTTGTCAGCAACGACTTCTGCAGAATCTGTGAGGAAATCGAAGAAGAAGAGACTACAGAACACCTTCTGTGTGTTTGTCCAGCACAAGCAGTTAGAAAGAGTTCCACTTAAGGTTTTCATTTCTTTAAGAATCTGTCTGATTTATCGGATGTGAACTTTCGCAAGTTACTGGGCTTTTTAAAACGATCTGGATGGTTTAACGGTAGGAACTAAAAGGCATCTTCCTTCTTCTGTTTCTGTGGTATCACAATAGACGAAAAAGTCTTGTTTGTGCAGGTTGGCAACAGTTTTTACACCCTCCACCATTGGATGGGAGTGTACTAATTTCATAATTCTGTTTGTAACTACTCGAAATATTTGTCTGAGACCCCATAAAGTATATATATTCGATCTAGCCATGTCCGTCCGTCCGTCTGTCTGTCGAAAGCACGCTAACTTCCGAAGGAGTAAAGCTAGCCGCTTGTAATTTTGCACAAATACTTCTTATTAGTGTAGGTCGGTTGGTATTGTAAATCGGCCACATCGGTCCATGTTTTGATATAGCTGCCATATAAACCGGTCTTGGGTCTTGACTTTTTGAGCCTCTAGAGTACGCAATTCTTATTTCTTTTTTGTTATGTTATGTTATTCTATTTTGTTATGATATCCAACAACTGTGCCAAGTATGATTCAAATCGGTCAATAACCTGATATAGCTGCCATATAAACCGATCTTGGGTTTTGACTTCTTGAGCCCCTAGAGTGCGCAATTCTTATCCTATTGGAATGAAATTTTGCGCGACGTATTTTGTTATGATATCCAATAACTGTGCTAAGTTTGGTTCAAATCGGTTCATAACCTGATCTAACTCTCATATAAACCGATCTGGGGACTTGACTTCTTGAGCTTCTAGAGGGCGCAAGTCCTATCCGATTTGGCTGAAATTTTGTACGATGCATCCTCTCATGACCATCAACATACGTGTTTATTATGGTCTGTATCGGTCTATAGCCCTTGTCGTTTTGTGGATTGAGACTAACCTCTCATCCACCGGTGTTTCATCAGTGCCCGACCAATCTTCTGTGAAGTAATTCCTCAAGTTAGAGCGTAAAAGGTTCAAAATGATAGATGGACACGAATTGATGCGAACGCTGGAAAATTATCTTCGGTGTTGTTGGCTAGAACAGAAATCTGACTCATCGTGTCCGTCATGACATGGGGAATGTCTGACTTTAAAGTATAGAACATCTGCTGTGTGTCTCTCCCGCAAGGGCAAGAAGAAGAAAATCCTCTTCAGTTTCTTATTTCTTTGAGGACATGCCCGAACTAGGGGATGTGAACAATCACAAATTATTCTCCTTTTTAAAGCGATCTGGCTCTTTGGACAGTAGAAACTAGAAGGCGTCTTCCTTCCTTCCTATGTTCCCACAAAATATACTTTGTAGACTAAGCAAAATCTGATTATCCTCAAAGTTGATTTGTGTAAAATTTTCTTCTTCTAGGAATAGGAAAATCAAATTTGCTTTATGTGGCAACGCTCAACATGAATGAAAAACATTGGCAGATTTCTTTGAATTTGTTAGGTTTGTGCACTTTGTCAAGCAGTTTTTTAGTTTCAATTCTTGGAGTTGTTACATTTTGTACATCAATTTCTCTTCTTCAGTTTAAACGTCTTGCAAAATGCAAGAGTTATGAGCACTGAGTACTTTGGTTTGTGCTTCCATTTTGATTTCTGTCTAACTTTTACAACAGATGTAAGTCTTTGCGAGGACTGACTGACACCATGATATTGCAGATGGGAATCGGTGTTACCAACTACCAACTTAGTATTTATGGTATTCTAAGTGCAAACAACTGAAAGTAATAATAATACTCTTATATTGAAATATTAAAATTATAATATTTATTTTCTTTTATTTTATAAGGGCAGCGTCGAATGTGCAGCGTTGAATATGATCCACAAAATTCTCCAAGAGCGACGGAAACTAGTCCAGCCAATTTTTTGTTGCTCATAATAGCCCACACATAAAACATTTCACCTACCTATTTGCACCTAGCAACATCTCTTTACCATACCCAACGAATATAAATCCTCCTGTATGGAGTGCATGGGGATAGCAGTCAGGTCCGGTACTGCCGAGATAGAGCTGTACGGCCGCCAGTTGGTAGCTGTGTCCCTATTAATGGCCAACCCCGACAAGCACAATATGTGGGTTACTATCTTGCCATAATCGTCTGGTTCTCGCATCACACTTCATGGCATTCTCCCCTAGGTAACGACCAGCTTGGCATAGCTTTGGGAGAGCAGATTGAAAGCTCCACGTTTTGCACGGTGAATGAGGATGCCCCCACTAGGATTACGAGGAGGTGCAACAGCTCCCCAGACATTTCCATTGCATCCCCTGATCTCCTGAGTGAAGTATCCTGGCAATCCGTTATCTCTTTGGGGTCAGACAATCTCCCCATAATTCTCACCATCGACCGACCACCCGACTTCATAACCTCTGAGCGCCGGACATTTATCAATCATAAGAAGGCCGATTGGGCTGGCTTCTGAGAGTATACCAATCGCCGCTTCAATGAACTGCTACCCACCTCGGAGGTGCTAGTGGCCGAAAGGAAATTCCGAGATATCATTAACGCAGCAGCTGCTCGCTTTATATCAGCCGGTCGATTATCCCAAGTGCGGCCCAATTTCCCGGCACAAGCAGTGGTACTCTCAGACGAGCGTGATGGGATTCGTGGTATGGACCCCACTAACGCCAGAATCAGCAAGCTGAATCTGGAAATAAACAGGTTAGTCAACGAACATAGGCGGAATTTGTGGCTGGAACACTTGTAACAATGTAACTTAGGCACCGGTGTAGGCAAACTTTGGCCTACTGTTAAGTCACTCTCGAACCCCGGTAGACTGGATGACTGGCCCTCAGTCACTTTTGGCGAAACAACCGTGACTGATCCGAAGAGATGCGCCAGGTTGTTCAACCATCAATTTATTGTGCATCTCGAGAGAGACAGGACAAGGAGGAGAGCCATTCGCCATATTCGTGGTCAGCGAGCCGATGAACAGCCATCACAATTTATCGTGGGTGAAGTTACGTATGTCATCCGTGGCGCCAAATCATCCAAGGCGTTGGGCCCCGACGGAATCTCTACATTGATGTTGAAGAATCTGGATTCACCTGGAGTTGAGAACCTTACTACTATCCTCAACCTGTCTTTGAACACTCCTATAGCTCCTGATGTCTTGATAATGGGCAAAGTGATCCCGCTACTGAAGCCTGAAAAGGACCCAAATTTGGGGGAGTCGTACAGACCAATCTCCCTTCTCTCACCAGTGGCAAAGACGCTTGAGGCATTACCCCTCCCGAGCCTCGAAGGAAAATTTCCATTCGCCGAGCATCGACATGGATTTCGAAGACTGCATAGGACAACAACAGCTTTGCATGCCATCAAAAATGCAAATTTTGCCCATGAACATTCCACTAAGGAAGAGGGACAAACTTCTCACATATCATTGAGTGCAGTCTGATTCAAGTTTAAGCTCAATGATAAGGGACCCCCTTTTTATAGCCGAGTCCGAACGGCATGCCGCAGTGCGATACCTCTTTGGAGAGAAGTTTACATGGCATTGTACCGCACAAATGTGGCCAGCATTAGGAGGGGAAAACCACCGCTGAAAATTGTTTTTTTATGGCCTCACCAGGATTCGAAGCCAGACGTTCAGCGTCATAGGCGGGCATGCTAACCTCTACGCTACGGTGGCCTCCATCACCGCACACATTTACCATGGTTTCAATCAGCTCAGGCCATGTGATAGGACGGTGCTCGTGGCACTGGACCTATCGAAGGCATTCGACACGGTCAGCCATGCCAAATTATTTGAGGACATCGCCAACACGTCCCTCCAGCCAGACTTGAAACGCGGCGTCGCGAATTATCTGTGTGGTCGCCAGTCATTTGTGCAATTTAGGGATAAGAAGTCGAAACACCGTAGAGTGAAACAGGGAGTTCCCCTGTGAAACAGAACGGTGAAACGGAGATATCACGGGGGTGATATCTCCGGCACTGTTTAACCTCTACCCCTTCCAGACGGCATAGAGATTGTCTCATATACGGATGATTGTATGATCATGGCATCAGGCCCCCACCCATTGTTGACATCTGCGATAGGTTGAACGTCTACCTAAACGAACTTGCCTTGTATTTCGCTGCAAGAAATCCGAAGATATCTGCCACCAAATCTTCAGCCACATTGTTGACTACAAATATGCGCGAGGTGAATATTGAGCTAACTGTGATGGTCGATGGATGATTCCGACCATCAAGTGTCCCAAAATACTTGGCGTTACATTTGACAGCTCTTACATATTCTCCATACACGCCGCAGCAATTTGCGATAGAGTCAAAAGTAGAAAAAAGGTCCTGAAGTCACTTGCTGGCAGCACTTGGGGTGCAGACAAAGACATCTTTTGGACCACGTACAAAGCAATTGCCCAGTCTGTGGTAAGTTGCGCAGCGCCAGTGGGGTCTCGTCAGCTCTGTGACACGCCCTCTGAATTGCGACGGACTGTCTCCTCCATCGTGAGACAAAAATCCTACCAGTACGAAGACTTAACTACATGCTGTCTAAGCAACACCTTTTGTGCTGTTATCGCAGAAACCATCCAAATCATCATCTTGTGGATAGATATCCACCGCCCAGAAGCCTTAAGGTAGATCTACATGATCTAGAGCGTGAGGTTCAGCGCTACAAAAGAGAACCTTTAGATCAAGCGGCATAGCAAGCAGGTCTAGACAACATTCATGCAGACACGGTAGTAGATGCGGTAAATGGCTATCGGGTGAATGTAGTGCTTCGAGAACGAGCGCCTCCCATTGCACCTGAAGAAATTGACCTCCCCCCGGCAAACTAGAGTAGTTCTGGCAGATGCAGCCGCCTCAACTCCTACAGAGCAAGGATTGATGCCGAGGTTCAAGATGTTTGTTCCGATTGTAACCAGGGACCGTACGATACACGGCACCTGTATAACTGCCCGGCGAGAGCCACTCGAGTCAGACCCAGATCTCTGTGGACGCACCCCATCTTAGTGGCAGAGTTCCTGAATCTTGACACTCAACAGAATGAAGCAGACTGCTACAACAACAACAGCAATATAAATCTCCTTTCAATATAGTTTAGACACAATATGATTATCTTCATATCATTTCTAATACTTGTGTTTTTCTTTTTTTTTAAGTAACATGTCTTTATGGATGATGGTTATGAAAACTTTTTTATTAGCATCATGTCAAAGTTCTAAGAAGTCAAAATGTTATGTACAATTTTGTCTCAAAAATAGATTATATTGCAGTTTAAGTGTTTTGCGGACATAACTATTATTTTTTAAATAAAAAAAAATTTTTGATTTGTCTACCACATAAGCAATTTAAAATGCTGTCAAAAATTTTATGCATTTTATTACACAAAGTTTGTCAAATACTTTGACAGAATACATTAAAACAAAAAAAAAGTCCATGGTAAATAAATGCAAGCCATTGAATAGTCTGTTGAAGCCCATACTAAACTCTATGTATAAATAAAAAAAAATCGGGAGGCATAATTTTTACGTCCTCCGTTATAGATTAGGGGGAGGGGAGCATTCCAACTTCGTTGTTCCTTCTAAATATTGTCCTAAGATCAACATATATCTACTTGAAAGTTAGGACACTTTAAGTCGAACAAATGATTTTCGTCAGTCTATCCGGACTGAAATTCAATCCAATGGCATCTGTAATGACTTTCATCTTTCGTGACAAACAAGGTTGACTGCTGGACAACAAACAGCTCAATAAATGTGCATTCAACAACCTCTCCGAAAAGCAATGGTGATTAAAGTTGTGCAAACTAACCTGAAGCACATTAGCGGGCCTTTAGTAAACCTGCAGATCCTTCTAGTCAAGATCTAGAGATTGACATCATCCCGGAACCTCATGCCAGAAACCCATCAGAGGTCAAAGATAACTGTTACAGCCAAACGTGTTCATTTTAGTACCATGCGGTATTGATTGTAAAGCAACACCGTACAAAAACGATACCGGATGGTATGGATGAACCATAAAGTTATTAGTACCGTTTGGTACTAGCCTTATTACCGAACTGGCATTGGTTTTAATAACAACTTGTTATTGGTTTTAGCCCCATACCGTTATTGGTTTAAGTACCAAGCCCCCTAATGAACCAAAAACAAGTAAGAGCGTGCTAGGTTCGGCCGGGCCGAATCTTATATACCCTCCACCATGGATCGCATTTGTCGAGTTCTTTGCGCGGTATCTCTTTTTAGGCAAACAAAGAATAATGAATAAGAACTGATATACCATTGGATCTATATCAAGCTATAGTCCGATTCGGACCATAAATGAATTGAATGCTGAACATTGTAGAAGTCGTTGTGTAATATTTCAATTCATTTGGATAAGAATTGCGCCATGTGGGGGCTCAAGAAGCAAAATCGGGAGATAGGTTTATATGGAAGCTGTATCAAGACACGTATGTTGTAGGTCATGAAAGAAGCCGTTGTACAATTTCTGCCAAATCGGATGATAATTGCGCCCTCTAGAGGCTCAAGAAATCAAAATCCCAGATCGGTTTATATGGCAGCTGTATCAGGTTATGTACCGATTTGCGCCATATCACAGTTATTGTAAGTCATAACAAAACACCTCATGCAAAATTTCAGCCAAATCGGATGAGAATTGCCCGCTCTATGAAGTCCCATGAAGTCAAGATCCAACATCGGTTTATATGACAACTATACCAGGTTATGAACCGATTTGAATCATACTTAGCACAGTTGTTGGAAGTACCAAAACACCACGTGCAAAATTTCAGTCAAATCGGACGATAATTGCGCCCTCTAGAGGTTCAAGAAGTCAAGACCCAAGATCGGTTTATATGGTAGCAATAACAAAACACAGACCGATTTGAACCATACTTAGCGCAGTTGTCGGAAGTGATACCAAAACACCACTTGCAAGATTTCTGTCAAATCGGACGAGAATTGCGCCCTCTAGAGGTTCAAGAAATCAAGATCCATGATCGGTTAATATGGCAGCTATATCAAAACATGGACCGATTTGGCCCATTTACAATCCCAACCGACCTACACTAATGAAAGGTATTTGTGAAAAATTTCAAGCGTCTATATTTAAGGCTTCGAAAGTTAGCGCGCTTTCGAAGGACAGACGGACGAACATGGCTAGTTTGACTTCAAATGACATGACGATCAATAAGGTATATACTCTATGGGGTCTCAGACGCATATTTCGAGGTGTCAGAAACAGAATGACGAAATTAGTATACACCCATCCTATGGTGGAGGGTATAAAAAAATTCAGCAAAGTGCATGAATCGATAATTTAAAGTTTGAACATTATTTCATGCAAAAGTTGACCTGACTGCGCCTCAAATGGTCCATCCGCTCAGTCCAATTTCGGCGTATTCTTCCAACATCACGAATAAATGCTTTAAAGTTGTCTTCCAATGCCTCAATTGAAGCAGGTTTGTTTGTATAGACGTGAGCATTAACGAATAGTGACTCTCGGACTGAAAAATCTCTATCGAGTGCTACTTTCTTGAATCACTATAGGATCGGTTTTCAGTTTGAGCTCAAGAGAGGAGGAAGAAAGCTGTATAGGAATGCAAGGAGGACAAACTGGCATTGCAGCAGGAAACATATGCGGAGGCTTGGGTTACCTGGAGAACCTATATCGGATTCAAGCGAATTGCAGTCCGCAGTGAAACTTGTTACGAAGAGCCTGTGGGAGGACATTTCCGGAACGGGCACCGCCGCATCGGATGATCCAATCGTGGTGGAGACCGGAACCAAAGGTATTAACTAAGAAAGAGGTTATTTAACCAGACGAAAAAGAAGAACACGGCAGAGCTCTTGGGCGAATATCATAAAGCCCTGGGCAAGTTAAAGAAGTAGGCGAGGAGAGCGAAGAGGAATTTCCTTGGCGAAAGTCTGCTGAAAATTAGATTGCACTAGTGAAGCATCTAGATTGCGCAAAGTGCACTCCAAGAATCTAAGCACGTTAAGCTCTCCGAGGAGATAAGACGGAACTCACACCGAGAATAACCGAGAGAAGGTGAACTGATGGAGACACATTTTCCAGGCAGCCAGGAAGAGGACAACGATCAGGACATCGTAATATCCCCAAGGTCTGAATCCATGTAGAATCTTATCGGTGCCAGGAGAATATAGGCGGTTTGTCCCTTAAGGCAGCCTGGCATAGAGCTGACAAACTATCGATAATCGCAACATTCGATGTTTTCGACATTTCTAATAATTAAAATCTATGGTATCGATAATATACTGTACGTCAAGCTCTCCGAGGAGATAAGGCGCAACTCACACCGAGAACAAACGAGAGACAGTGGAACTACTAATGGAAACACATATTTCAGGCAGCCGGGAATGATGATCGGACATCGGATAAATCATCATTCCCAGCCCGATATAGCTGCCATATAAACCGATCTGGGATCTTGACTTCTTGTTACACTCTCCACCATAAGATGGAGGGTATACTAATTTCGTCATTCTGTTTGTAACTACTCGAAATATTCGTCTGAGACCCCATAAAGTATATATATTCTTGATCGTCTTGAAATTTTATGTCGATCTAGCCATGTCCGTCCGTCTGTCCGTCCGTCTGTCCGTCCGTCTGTCCGTCCGTCCGTCCGTCTGTCGAAAGCACGCTAACTTCCGAAGGAGTAAAGCTAGCCGCTTGAAATTTTGCACAAATACTTCTTATTAGTGTAGGTCGGTTCGTATTGTAAATGGGCCATATCGGTCCATGTTTTGATATAGCTGCCATATAAACCGATATTGGGTCTTGACTTCTTGAGCCTCTAGAGTGAGCAATTCTTATCCGATTGGGATGAAATTTTGCACTACGTGTTTTGTTATGATATCCAACAACTGTGCCAAGTATGGTTCAAATCGGTCCATAACCTGATATAGCTGCCATATAAACCGATCTTGGGTCTTGACTTCTTGAGCCTCTAGAGTGTGCAATTCTTGTCCGATCGGAATGAAATTTTGCACGACGTGTTTTGTTATAATATCCAACAACTGTGCTAAATATGGTTCAAATCGGTTTATAACCTGATATAGCTGCCATATAAATCGATCTTGGATCTTGACTTCTTGAGCCTCTAGAGTGTGCAATTCTTATCCGATTGGAATGAAATTTCGCACGACGTGCTTTGTCATGATATCCAACAACTATGCCAAGAATGGTTCAAATCGGTCCATAACCTGATATAGCTGTCATATAAACCGATCTTGGGCCTTCGCTTCTTGAGCCTCTAGAGGGCGCAATTCTTATCCGATTTGAATGAATTTTGGCACGACGTGTTTTGTTATGATATCCAACAACTGTGCCAAGTATGGTTCAAATCGGTTCATAACCTGATATAGCTGTCATATAAACCGATCTGGGATCTTGACTTCTTGAGCCTCTAGAGGTCGCAATTATTATCCGATTTGCCTGAAGTTTTGTACGACGGATTCTCTCATGACCATCAACATACGTGTTTATTATGGTCTGAATCGGTCTATAGCCCGATACAGCTCCCATATAAATCGATCTCTCTATTTTACTTCTTGAGCCCCCAAAGGGCGCAATTCTTATTCGAATTGGCTGACATTTTACACAGGCCTCCAACATATAATTTAATTGTGGTCCAAACCAGACCATATCTTGATATTGCTCTAATAGCAGAGGAAATCTTTTTTTACATCCTTTTTTCCAAAAGAAGAGATGCCCGGAAAAGAACTCGACAAATGCGATCCATGGTGGAGGGTATATAAGATTCGGCCCGGCCGAACTTAGCACGCTTTTATTTTTTTATTAGTTTTAGAGTGCACAATAAGCCAATTACTGCCTTATGTGTATGAACATAGTGGCATGGCGCGGATTAACAACCGAACCCTCTTTTCAACCATACCTAACCTAACCTATTGCATCTCAGCGAAGATGGGATGAAACTGATGGCTTATGCGGATGACATCGCCCTATTGATACGAGACTGATTTCTGCTGACGACCGGCGAGATTATGGAAAGGTCACTGTGGAGGCTATGGACATGGGCTATGAGAAATGGGTTGAGGAACAACCCAAGGAAAACGGAGTTGCTCTTCACTAGGAGATACAAGATATGGGATTCCAGACTACCGTCTTTGGACCGGAGGCGAAATACCTAGACCTTGTTCTCGATTCAAAACTTCCTTGGAATAGGAATACGAAGAAAAGGTGCCGAAAGGCGATGTGCGCCTTCTACTCCTGCAAAAGGATGTTCGGTGGGAAGTGGGGAGTTAGCCCGAATATGGTATACTGCAAAAGCTAGTAAATATGTCCGGTTTGGGGTGCGGGCGCTAAAAACTATGAATATCGAGCTCCATTGTCTTGAAGACCCAAATTATCTTGGCGAACAAATATGTCTTATTTGGGGGTTGTTATGGTGGTGAGACGTCACCTAGACAGTTGGTCCCGAATGTTGATACCAGACTCATGGTCTACTCCCAAATACCCTTAATTTGAGCTCCATTTTTCCATAGTCGGGAAACATTACCGGTTTGGAAGGTGTGTTGGGGGATGGGGCGGTGACAAAGCCAAGTCACTGGGCTTTGAAAACATATAACAGATTCGCGCTCTACTCTAAAACTACCTTTTATTTGAGCCTCATATTGCAATGGTCAGCAAATATTTCCTATTTTGGTGGTGTTATGGTGTGGCCCCATAGACACTTTCCCCGAATATTGATATCAGATTCGTGCTTTAATCCCAAAGACCTTTCATTTGAGCCCCATATTGCTATGGTCGTAAATTTGTCCTCTTTGGGGGATGTTCTCAGGGATGGGCGGCCCCCCAAACTCTTGGTCCCACATCTGGGTATCAGATTCGTATTCTACACTCAAATACTTTTTATTTAAGCCCCATATTGCGATGGTCAGCATATAAGTCCTGTATGGGCGGTGTTTTGGTGAAGGGGTGGACCCTCCCCAGAAACTTGGTCCCATATTTGGATATCAGATTCGTATTTTACCCGCAAATACCTTTCATTTGAGATCCATATTGCGTTGGTCGGTAAATATGTCCGATTTTGGGGAGTTTTAGGGGTTGGGGTGGTCCCCAAAACACTTGGTCCGACAATTGGATATCAGATAAGTTTTCTAATGTTAAATACCTTTCATTTGAGTCCCATATTGTCGTGATTGGTGTATACATATATTTGGTGGGTTTTGGGGGTGGACGCACCCCCTAGGTACCCCATCCGATAATTTTTGTTTGTTGGTTACGATAATAGAGCACAAAAAAATTTCTTTTAAATCGCATCACCCACCCCCGAGATCTGGCGTTTCTAAAAATTAGGGTAAGGGGGAGAGTCCGTCAAACTCAGGAAAGCCTCCTCAGCCTTGCAGTGCATTTTAGCAGTGATATTGGTCAAGTAGGATGTTTATATTGCATAATACTTCGGCAACATCACACATCGAATTCTGTAGGAATCAAAAGTTAAGCGGCGTCTCTCCATTGCATTGAAATCATTGAAATCGACTATAGGCACTTCAAGGCTTGTAACAGAACGTAAAGCCCAACTAAGATAGTTCGTCCCAATTGAAAGCCTGCCCATTAATCCAAATGATTCTGTTTAGAGAAATAGTGTCAAAAACATGACAAATGCTATCCTTTGTGGAGGGTACATAAAATTCGGCCCAGCCAAACTAAAGGGCTTTTGCTTATTTTAATTTCTCTTGATAATAACCAGAAGCCACAAACCAATGCAAATCCTACATAAAATAAGTGTATGAGGTTACATTAGAATCCAATGAGCAAAATTTCATACAAATCGGATGATGTTCTTCAAGTGATCAATAAATTCAATCCGGAGATGGGTCTCAATAGGAACGCTACATTCGGTTCGGGCCTATGGCATTTAATTCAAAATAAATTATTTAGGCAATTTCCTGATTAATATTATTGTTGTTGTAGCCACATCTATATATGTGGAAGTGGCGATCCCCGTCTAGCACCTATAGGTGAGCAAGCTTGTTCCGGTCCAAAAGACCGATCGCCACGGGAACATGGTGGCCATTGGTTATTTAAAGGCGCCAATAACTCGCCTTGTCATATCGACCATCATAGGCACTCAGTATTTATGCAAAAGCCGGTGCCGCCCGGCCTTTCACTGAGACTCTCCGCTCGATACCGCTGATTGTCCGCGACTGCAATTGCACGTCCTATCAAAAAATTCAGAATTTCATATAAAATCCATTAAAAATCGAAATTTCACTGGGAAAACTTAAAATGGCTATATCTCCTAAACTATGCGTCCTAGAGGGAAATGGGCCTTAACTCGTGACCCCATCAAAAAATTCAGAATTTCATAAAAAATCCATTAAAAATCGAAATTTCACTGGGAAAACCTAAAATGGCTGTATCTCCTAAACTATGCGTCCTAGAAGGAAATGTGCCTTAATTCGTGACCCCAGCAAAAAATTCAGAATTTCATAGAAAATCCATTAAAAATCGAAATTTCACTGGGAAAACTAAAAATGGCTGTATCTCCTAAACTATGCGTCCTAGAGGGAAATGGGCCTTAAGTCGTGACCCCATCAAAAAATTCAGAATTTCATAGAAAATCCATTAAAAATCGAAATTTCACTGGGAAAACTTAAAATGTCTGTATTTGCTAAACTATGCGTCCTAGAGGGAAATGGGCCTTAACTCGTGACCCCATCAAAAAATTCTGAATTTCATAGAAAATCCATTAAAAATCGAAATTTCACTGGGAAAACTTAAAATGGCTGTATCTCCTAAACTATGCGTCCTAGAGGGAAATGGGCCTTAATTCGTGACCCCATCAAAAAATTCAGAATTTCATAGAAAATCCATTAAAAATCGAAATTTCACTGGGAAAACTTAAAATGTCTGTATTTGCTAAACTATGCGTCCTAGAGGGAAATGGGCCTTAATTCGTGACCCCATCAAAAAATTCAGAATTTCATAGAAAATCCATTAAAAATCGAAATTTCACTGGGAAAACTTAAAATGGCTGTATCTCCTAAACTATGCGTCCTAGAGGGAAATGGGCCTTAACTCGTGACCCCATCAAAAAATTCAGAATGTCATAGAAAATCCCTTAAAAATCGAAATTTCACTGGGAAAACTAAAAATGGCTGTAGCTCCTAAACTATGCGTCCTAGAGGGGAATGGGCCTTAATTCGTGACCCCAGCAAAAAATCCGGATTTTCATAAAAAATCCATTAAAAATCGAAATTTCACTAGGAAAACTAAAAATAGCTGTATCTCCTAAACTATGCGTCCTAGGGGGAAATGGGCCTGAATTCGTGACCCCATCTAAAAACTATGCGTCCTAGAGGGAAATGGGCCTTAATTCCTGACCTCATCAAAAAATTCAGAATTTCATAGAAAATCCATTAAAAATCGAAATTTCACTAGGAAAACTTAAAATGGCTGTATCTCCTAAACTATGCGTCCTAGAGGGAAATGGGCCTTAATTCGTGACCCCATCAAAAAATTCAGAATTTCATAGAAAATCTATTAAAAATCGAAATTTCACTGGGAAAACTTAAAATGGCTGTATCTCCTAAACTATGCGTCCTAGAGGGAAATGGGCCTTAATTCGTGACCCCATCAAAAAATTCAGAATTTCATAGAAAATCCATTAAAAATCGAAATTTCAATTGGAAAACTTAAAATGGCTGTATCTCATAAACTATGCGTCCTAGAGGGAAATGGGCCTTAATTCGTGACCCCATCAAAAAATTCTGAATTTTATAGAAAATCCATTAAAAATCGAAATTTTACTGGGAAAACTTAAAATGGCTGTATCTCCTAAACTATGCGTCCTAGGGGGAAATGGGCCTTACTTCGTGACCCCATCAAAAAATTCAGAATTTCATAGAAAATCCATTAAAAATCGAAATTTCACTGGGAAAACTAAAAATGGCTGTATCTGCTAAACTATACGTCCTAGAGGGAAATGGGCCTTAATTCGTGACCCCATCAAAAAATTCAGAATTTCATAGAAAATCCATTAAAAACCGAAATTTCACTGGGGAAACTTAAAATGGCTGTATCTCCTAAACTATGCATCCTAGAGGGAAATGGGCCTTAATTCGTGACCCCATCAATAAATTCAGAATTTCATAGAAAATCCATTAAAAATCGAAATTTCACTGGGAAAACTTAAAATGGCTGTATCTCCTAAACTATGCGTCCTAGAGGGAAATGGGCCTTAATTCGTGATCCCATCAAAAAATTCTGAATTTCATAGAAATTCCATTAAAAATCGAAATTTCACTGGGAAAACTTAAAATGGCTGTATCTCCTAAACTATGTGTCCTAGAGGGAAATGGGCCCTAATTCGTGACCCCATCAAAAAATTCAGAATTTCATAGAAAATCCATTAAAAATCTAAATTTCACTGGGAAAACTTAAAATGGCTGTATCTCCTAAACTATGCGTCCAAGAGGGAAGTGGGCCTTAATTCGTGACCCCATCAAAAAATTCAGAATTTCATAGAAAATCCACAAAAAATTGAAATTTCACTTGGAAAATTTAAAATGGCTGTATCTCCTAAACTATGCGTCCTAGAGGGAAATGGGCCTTAATTCGTGACCCCATCAAAAAACTATGCGTCCTAGAGGGAAATGGGCCTTAATTCGTGACCTCATCAAAAAATTCAGAATTTCATAGAAAATCCATTAAAAATCGAAATTTCAATTGGAAAACTTTAAATTGTTGTGTCTCCTAAACTATGCGTCCTAGAGGGAAATGCGCTTTAATTTGTGACCCCATCAAAAAATTCTGAATTTCATAGAAATTCCATTAAAAATCGAAATTTCACTGGGAAAACTTAAAATGGCTGTATCTCCTAAACTATGTGTCCTAGAGGGAAATGGGCCTTAATTCGTGACCTCATCAAAAAATTCAGAATTTCATAGAAAATCCATTAAAAATCGAAATTTCACTGGGAAAACTTAAAATGGCTATATCTCCTAAACTATGCGTCCTAGAGGGAAATGGGCCTTAATTCGTGACCCCATCAAAAAATTCAGAATTTCATAGAAAAGCCATAAAAAATCGAAATTTCACTGGGAAAACTTAAAATGGCTGTATCTCCTAAACTATGCGTCCTAGAGGGAAATGGGCCTTAATTCGTGACCTCATCAAAAAATTCAGAATTTCATAGAAAATCCAATAAAAATTTCACTGGGAAAACTTAAAATGGCTATATCTCCTAAACTATGCGTCCTAGAGAGAAATGGGCCTTCATTCGTGACCCCATCAAAAAATTCAGAACTTCATAGAAAATCCATAAAAAATCCATAAAAAATCGAAATTTCACTGGGAAAACTTAAAATGGCTAAACTATGCGTCCTAGAGGGAAATGGGCCTTAATTCGTGACTTCATCAAAAAATCCGGATTTTCATAGAAAATCAATTAAAAACCAAAATTTCACTGGGAAAACTTAAAATGGCTATATCTCCTATACTATGCGTCCTAGAGGGAAATGGGCCTTAATTCGTGACCTCCTCAAAAAATTCAGAATTTCATAGAAAATCCATTAAAAATCGAAATTTCACTGGGAAAACTTAAAATGGCTATATCTCCTAAACTATGCGTCCTAGAGGGAAATGGGACTTAATTCGTGACCCCATCAAAAAATTCAGAATTTCATAGAAAATCCATAAAAAATCCATAAAAAATCGAAATTTCACTGGGAAAACTTAAAATGGCTAAACTATGTGTCCTAGAGGGAAATGGGCCTTAATTCGTGACCCCATCAAAAAATTCAGAATTTCATAGAAAATCCATTAAAAATCGAAATTTCACTGGGAAAACTTAAAATGGCTGTATCTCCTAAACTATGCGTCCTAGAGGGAAATGGGCCTTAATTCGTGACCCCATCAAAAAATTCAGAATTTCATAGAAAATCCACAAAAAATCGAAATTTCACTGGGAAAATTTAAAATGGCTGTATCTCCTAAACTATGCGTCCTAGAGGGAAATGGGCCTTAATTCGTGACCCCATCAAAAAACTATGCGTCCTAGAGGGAAATGGGCCTTAATTCGTGGCCTCATGAAAAAATTCAGAATTTCATAGAAAATCCATTAAAAATCGAAATTTCAATTGGAAAACTTTAAATTGTTGTATCTCCTAAACTATGCGTCCTAGAGGGAAATGCGCTTTAATTTGTGACCCCATCAAAAAATTCTGAATTTCATAGAAATTCCATTAAAAATCGAAATTTCACTGGGAAAACTTAAAATGGCTGTATCTCCTAAACTATGTGTCCTAGAGGGAAATGGGCCTTAATTCGTGACCTCATCAAAAAATTCAGAATTTCATAGAAAATCCATTAAAAATCGAAATTTCACTGGGAAAACTTAAAATGGCTATATCTCCTAAACTATGCGTCATAGAGGGAAATGGGCCTTAATTCGTGACCCCATCAAAAAATTCAGAATTTCATAGAAAATCCATAAAAAATCCATAAAAAATCCATAAAAAATCGAAATTTCACTGGGAAAACTTAAAATGGCTAAACTATGCGTCCTAGAGGGAAATGGGCCTTAATTCGTGACCTCATCAAAAAATTCAGAATTTCATAGAAAATCCATTAAAAATTTCACTGGGAAAACTTAAAATGGCTATATCTCCTAAACTATGCGTCCTAGAGGGAAATGGGCCTTCATTCGTGACCCCATCAAAAAATTCAGAATTTCATAGAAAATCCATAAAAAATCCATAAAAAATCGAAATTTCACTGGGAAAACTTAAAATGGCTAAACTATGCGTCCTAGAGGGAAATGGGCCTTAATTCGTGACTTCATCAAAAAATTCAGAATTTCATAGAAAATCCATTAAAAATCGAAATTTCACTGGGAAAACTTAAAATGGCTATATCTCCTAAACTATGCGTCCTAGAGGGAAATGGGCCTTAATTCGTGACCTCCTCAAAAAATTCAGAATTTCATAGAAAATCCATTAAAAATCGAAATTTCACTGGGAAAACTTAAAATGGCTATATCTCCTAAACTATGCGTCCTAGAGGGAAATGGGACTTAATTCGTGACCCCATCAAAAAATTCAGAATTTCATAGAAAATCCATAAAAAATCGAAATTTCACTGGGAAAACTTAAAATGGCTAAACTATGCGTCCTAGAGGGAAATGGGCCTTAATTCGTGACCTCATCAAAAAATTCAGAATTTCATAGAAAATCCATGAAAAATCGAAATTTCACTGGGAAAACTTAAAATGGCTATATCTCCTAAACTATGCGTCCTAGAGGGAAATGGGCCTTAATTCGTGACCTCATCAAAAAATTCAGAATTTCATAGAAAATCCATTAACAATCGAAATTTCACTGGGAAAACTTAAAATGGCAGTATCTCCTAAACTATGCATCATAGAGGGAAATGGGCCTTAATTCGTAACCCAATCAAAAAATTCAGAATTTCATAGAAAATCCATTAAAAATCGAAATTTCACTGGGAAAACTTAAAATGGCTGTATCTCCTAAACTATGCGTCCTAGAGGGAAATGGGCCTTAATTCGTGATCCCATCAAAAAATTCACAATTTCATAGAAAATCCATTAAAAATCGAAATTTCACTGGGAAAACTTAAAATGGCTGTATCTCCTAAACTATGCGTCCTAGAGGGAAATGGGCCTTAATTCGTGATCCCATCAAAAAATTCAGAATTTCATAGAAAATCCATTAAAAATCGAAATTTCACTGGAAAAACTTAAAATGGCTGTATCTCCTAAACTATGCGTCCTAGAGGGAAATGGGCCTTAATTCGTGACCCCATCAAAATATTCAGAATTTCATATAAAACCCCATCAAAAAACTCAGAATTTCATAGAAAATCCATTAAAAATCGAAATTTCACTGGGAAAACTTAAAATGGCTGTATCTCCTAAACTATGCGTCCTAGAGGGAAATGGGCCTTAATTCGTGACCCCATCAAAAAATTCAGAATTTCATAGAAAATCCATTACAAATCGAAATTTCACTGGGAAAACTTAAAATGGCTGTATCTCCTAAACCATGCGTCCTAGAGGGAAATGGGCCTTAATTTGTGACCTCATCAAAAAATTCAGAATTTCATAGAAAATCCATTAAAAATCTAAATTTCACTGGGAAAACTTAAAATGGCTGTATCTCCTAAACTATGCGTCCTAGAGGGAAATGGGCCTTAATTCGTGACCCCATCAAAAAATTCAGAATTTCATAGAAAATCCATTAAAAATCGAAATTTCACTTGGAAAACTTAAAATGGCTGTATCTCCTAAACTATGCGTCCTAGAGGGAAATGGGCCTTAATTCGTGACCCCATCAAAAAATTCAGAATATCGTAGAAAATCCATTAAAAATCGAAATTTCACTGGGAAAACTTAAAATGGCTGTATCTCCTAAACTATGCGTCCTAGAGGGAAATGGGCCTTAATTTGTGACCCCATCAAAACATTTTGAATTTCATAGAATCCACAAAAAATCGAAATTTCACTGGGAAAATTTAAAATGACTGCATCTCCTAAACTATGCGTCCTAAAGGGAAATGGGCCTTAATTCGTGACCTCATCAAAAAATTCAGAATTTCATAGAAAATCCATAAAAAATCGAAATTTCACTGGGAAAACTTAAAATGGCTAAACTATGCGTCCTCGAGGGAAATGGGCCTTAATTCGTGACCTCATCAAAAAATTCAGAATTTCATAGAAAATCCATTAAAAATCGAAATTTCACTGGGAAAAGTTAAAATGGCTATATCTCCTAAACTATGCGTCCTAGAGGGAAATGGGCCTTAATTCGTGACCCCATCAAAAAATTCAGAATTTCATAGAAAATCCATAAAAAATCCATAAAAAATCGAAATTTCACTGGGAAAACTTAAAATGGCTAAACTATGAGTCCTAGAGGGAAATGGGCCTTAATTCGTGACCCCATCAAAAAATTCAGATTTTCATAGAAAATACATAGAACATTTCATAGAACATACATTTCATAGAAAATCCATTAAAAATCGAAATTTCAATTGGAAAACTTAAAATGGCTGTATCTCCTAAACTATGCGTCCTAGAGGGAAATGGGCCTTAATTTGTGACCCCATCAAAAAATTTTGAATTTCATAGAATCCACAAAAAATCGAAATTTCACTGGGAAAATTTAAAATGACTGCATCTCCTTAACTATGCGTCCTAGAGGGAAATGGGCCTTAATTCGTGACCCCATCAAAAAATTCAGAATTTCATAGAAAATCCATTAAAAATTGAAATTTCACTGGGAAAACTTAAAATGGCTGTATCTCCTAAACTATGCGTCCTAGAGGGAAATGGACCTTAATTCGTGACCCCATCAAAAAATTCAGAATTTCATAGAAAATCCATTAAAAATCGAAATTTCACTGGGAAAACTAAAAATGGCTGTATCTCCTAAACTATGCGTCCTAGAGGGAAATGGGCCTTAATTCGTGACCCCATCAAAAAATTCTGAATTTCATAGAAAATCCATTAAAAATCTAAATTTCACTGGGAAAACTTAAAATGGCTGTATCTCCTAAACTATGCGTCCTAGAGGAAAATGGGCCTTAATTCGTGACCCCTTCAAAAAATTCAGAATTTCATAGAAAATCCATTAAAAATCGAAATTTCACTGGGAAAACTTAAAATGGCTATATCTCCTAAACTATGCGTCCTAGAGGGAAATGGGCCTTAATTCGTGACCCCATCAAAAAATTCAGAATTTCATAGAAAATCCATTAAAAATCGAAATTTCACTGGGAAAACTAAAAATGGCTGTATCTCCTAAACTATGCGTCCTAGAGGGAAATGGGCCTTAATTCGTGACCCCATCAAAAAATTCTGAATTTCATAGAAAATCCATTAAAAATCTAAATTTCACTGGGAAAACTTAAAATGGCTGTATCTCCTAAACTATGCGTCCTAGAGGGAAATGGGCCTTCATTCGTGACCCCATCAAAAAATTCAGAATTTCATAGAAAATCCACAAAAAATCGAAATTTCACTGGGAAAATTTAAAATGACTGCATCTCCTAAACTATGCGTCTTAGAGGGAAATGGGCCTTAATTCGTGACCCCATCAAAAAATTCAGAATTTCATAGAAAATCCATTAAAAATCGAAATTTCACTGGGAAATTGGCCTTCATTCGTGACCCCATCAAAAAATTCAGAATTTCATATAAAATCCCTTAAAAATCGAAATTTCAATTGGAAAACTTAAATTGGCTGTATCTCCTAAACTATGCGCCCTGGAGGGAAATGGGCCTTAATTCGTGACCTCATTAAAATTCAGAATTTCATAGAAAATCCATTAAAAATCGAAATTTCACTGGGAAAACTTAAAATGGCTGTATCTCCTAATCTATGCGTCCTAGAGGGAAATGGGCCTTAATTCGTGACCCCATCAAAAAATTCAGAATTTCATAGAAAATCCATTAAAAATCGAAATTTCACTGGGAAAACTTAAAATGGCTATATCTCCTAAACTAAAACTAAAATCCATTAAAAATCGAAATTTCAATTGGAAAACTTAAAATGGCTGTATCTCCGAAACTATGCGTCCTAGAGGGAAATGGGCCTTAATTCGTGACCCCATCAAAAAATTCAGAATTTCATATAAAATCCCTTAAAAATCAAAATTTCACTGAGGAAACTTAAAATGGCTGTATCTCCTAAACTATGCGTCCTAGAGGGAAATGGACCTTAATTCGTGACCCCATCAAAAAATTCAGAATTTCATAGGAAATCCATTAAAAATCGAAATTTCAATTGGAAAACTTAAAATGGCTGTATCTCCTAAACTATGCGTCCTAGAGGGAAATGGGCCTTAATTCGTGACCCCATCAAAAAAACTATGCGTCCTAGAGGGAAATATCCCTTAATTCGTGACTCCATCAAAAAACTATGCGTCCTAGAGGGAAATGGGCCTTAATTCGTGAACTCATCAAAAAATTCAGAATTTCATAGAAAATCCATTAAAAATCGAAATTTCAATTGGAAAACTTAAAATGGCTATATCTCCTAAACTATGCGTCCAAGAGGGAAATGGGCCTTAATTCGTGACCCCATCAAAAAATTCAGAATTTCATAGAAAATCCATTAAAAATCGAAATTTCACTGGGAAAACTTAAAATGGCTGTATCTCCTAAACTATGCGTCCTAGAGGGAAATGGGCCTTAATTCGTGACCCCATCAAAAAATTCAGAATTTCATAGAAAATCCATTAAAAATTGAAATTTCATGGGAAAACTAAAAATGGCTGTATCTCCTAAACTATGCGTCCTAGAGGGAAATGGGCCTTAATTCGTGACCCCATCAAAAAATTCAGAATTTCATAGAAAATCCATGAAAAATCGAAATTTCACTGGGAAAACTTAAAATGGCTATATCTCCTAAACTATGCGTCCTAGAGGGAAATGGGCCTTAATTCGTGACCTCATCAAAAAATTCAGAATTTCATAGAAAATCCATTAAAAATCTAAATTTCACTGGGAAAACTTAAAATGGCTGTATCTCCTAAACTATGCGTCCTAGAGGGAAATGGGCCTTAATTCGTGACCCCATCAAAAAATTCAGAATTTCATAGAAAATCCATTAAAAATCGAAATTTCACTTGGAAAACTTAAAATGGCTGTATCTCCTAAACTATGCGTCCTAGAGGGAAATGGGCCTTAATTCGTGACCCCATCAAAAAATTCAGAATATCGTAGAAAATCCATTAAAAATCGAAATTTCACTGGGAAAACTTAAAATGGCTGTATCTCCTAAACTATGCGTCCTAGAGGGAAATGGGCCTTAATTTGTGACCCCATCAAAACATTTTGAATTTCATAGAATCCACAAAAAATCGAAATTTCACTGGGAAAATTTAAAATGACTGCATCTCCTAAACTATGCGTCCTAAAGGGAAATGGGCCTTAATTCGTGACCTCATCAAAAAATTCAGAATTTCATAGAAAATCCATAAAAAATCGAAATTTCACTGGGAAAACTTAAAATGGCTAAACTATGCGTCCTCGAGGGAAATGGGCCTTAATTCGTGACCCCATCAAAAAATTCAGAATATCGTAGAAAATCCATTAAAAATCGAAATTTCACTGGGAAAACTTAAAATGGCTGTATCTCCTAAACTATGCGTCCTAGAGGGAAATGGGCCTTAATTTGTGACCCCATCAAAACATTTTGAATTTCATAGAATCCACAAAAAATCGAAATTTCACTGGGAAAATTTAAAATGACTGCATCTCCTAAACTATGCGTCCTAAAGGGAAATGGGCCTTAATTCGTGACCTCATCAAAAAATTCAGAATTTCATAGAAAATCCATAAAAAATCGAAATTTCACTGGGAAAACTTAAAATGGCTAAACTATGCGTCCTCGAGGGAAATGGGCCTTAATTCGTGACCTCATCAAAAAATTCAGAATTTCATAGAAAATCCATTAAAAATCGAAATTTCACTGGGAAAAGTTAAAATGGCTATATCTCCTAAACTATGCGTCCTAGAGGGAAATGGGCCTTAATTCGTGACCCCATCAAAAAATTCAGAATTTCATAGAAAATCCATAAAAAATCCATAAAAAATCGAAATTTCACTGGGAAAACTTAAAATGGCTAAACTATGAGTCCTAGAGGGAAATGGGCCTTAATTCGTGACCCCATCAAAAAATTCAGATTTTCATAGAAAATACATAGAACATTTCATAGAACATACATTTCATAGAAAATCCATTAAAAATCGAAATTTCAATTGGAAAACTTAAAATGGCTGTATCTCCTAAACTATGCGTCCTAGAGGGAAATGGGCCTTAATTTGTGACCCCATCAAAAAATTTTGAATTTCATAGAATCCACAAAAAATCGAAATTTCACTGGGAAAATTTAAAATGACTGCATCTCCTTAACTATGCGTCCTAGAGGGAAATGGGCCTTAATTCGTGACCCCATCAAAAAATTCAGAATTTCATAGAAAATCCATTAAAAATTGAAATTTCACTGGGAAAACTTAAAATGGCTGTATCTCCTAAACTATGCGTCCTAGAGGGAAATGGACCTTAATTCGTGACCCCATCAAAAAATTCAGAATTTCATAGAAAATCCATTAAAAATCGAAATTTCACTGGGAAAACTAAAAATGGCTGTATCTCCTAAACTATGCGTCCTAGAGGGAAATGGGCCTTAATTCGTGACCCCATCAAAAAATTCTGAATTTCATAGAAAATCCATTAAAAATCTAAATTTCACTGGGAAAACTTAAAATGGCTGTATCTCCTAAACTATGCGTCCTAGAGGAAAATGGGCCTTAATTCGTGACCCCTTCAAAAAATTCAGAATTTCATAGAAAATCCATTAAAAATCGAAATTTCACTGGGAAAACTTAAAATGGCTATATCTCCTAAACTATGCGTC
Source organism: Stomoxys calcitrans (assembly GCF_963082655.1). Classification (NCBI taxonomy): domain Eukaryota; kingdom Metazoa; phylum Arthropoda; class Insecta; order Diptera; family Muscidae; genus Stomoxys; species Stomoxys calcitrans. The sequence goes on along the minus strand of NC_081555.1, from coordinate 44,674,224 downwards.
CTAGAGGGAAATGGGCCTTAATTCGTGACCCCATCAAAAAATTCAGAATTTCATAGAAAATCCATTAAAAATCGAAATTTCACTGGGAAAACTAAAAATGGCTGTATCTCCTAAACTATGCGTCCTAGAGGGAAATGGGCCTTAATTCGTGACCCCATCAAAAAATTCTGAATTTCATAGAAAATCCATTAAAAATCTAAATTTCACTGGGAAAACTTAAAATGGCTGTATCTCCTAAACTATGCGTCCTAGAGGGAAATGGGCCTTCATTCGTGACCCCATCAAAAAATTCAGAATTTCATAGAAAATCCACAAAAAATCGAAATTTCACTGGGAAAATTTAAAATGACTGCATCTCCTAAACTATGCGTCTTAGAGGGAAATGGGCCTTATTCGTGACCCCATCAAAAAATTCAGAATTTCATAGAAAATCCATTAAAATCGAAATTTCACTGGGAAATTGGCCTTCATTCGTGACCCCATCAAAAAATTCAGAATTTCATATAAAATCCCTTAAAAATCGAAATTTCAATTGGAAAACTTAAATTGGCTGTATCTCCTAAACTATGCGCCCTGGAGGGAAATGGGCCTTAATTCGTGACCTCATTAAAATTCAGAATTTCATAGAAAATCCATTAAAAATCGAAATTTCACTGGGAAAACTTAAAATGGCTGTATCTCCTAATCTATGCGTCCTAGAGGGAAATGGGCCTTAATTCGTGACCCCATCAAAAAATTCAGAATTTCATAGAAAATCCATTAAAAATCGAAATTTCACTGGGAAAACTTAAAATGGCTATATCTCCTAAACTAAAACTAAAATCCATTAAAAATCGAAATTTCAATTGGAAAACTTAAAATGGCTGTATCTCCGAAACTATGCGTCCTAGAGGGAAATGGGCCTTAATTCGTGACCCCATCAAAAAATTCAGAATTTCATATAAAATCCCTTAAAAATCAAAATTTCACTGAGGAAACCTAAAATGGCTGTATCTCCTAAACTATGCGTCCTAGAGGGAAATGGACCTTAATTCGTGACCCCATCAAAAAATTCAGAATTTCATAGGAAATCCATTAAAAATCGAAATTTCAATTGGAAAACTTAAAATGGCTGTATCTCCTAAACTATGCGTCCTAGAGGGAAATGGGCCTTAATTCGTGACCCCATCAAAAAACTATGCGTCCTAGAGGGAAATATCCCTTAATTCGTGACTCCATCAAAAAACTATGCGTCCTAGAGGGAAATGGGCCTTAATTCGTGAACTCATCAAAAAATTCAGAATTTCATAGAAAATCCATTAAAAATCGAAATTTCAATTGGAAAACTTAAAATGGCTATATCTCCTAAACTATGCGTCCAAGAGGGAAATGGGCCTTAATTCGTGACCCCATCAAAAAATTCAGAATTTCATAGAAAATCCATTAAAAATCGAAATTTCACTGGGAAAACTTAAAATGGCTGTATCTCCTAAACTATGCGTCCTAGAGGGAAATGGGCCTTAATTCGTGACCCCATCAAAAAATTCAGAATTTCATAGAAAATCCATTAAAAATTGAAATTTCATGGGAAAACTAAAAATGGCTGTATCTCCTAAACTATGCGTCCTAGAGGGAAATGGGCCTTAATTCGTGACCCCATCAAAAATTCAGAATTT